>NC_134354.1:638068294-638368294 GCF_048569485.1 Anomaloglossus baeobatrachus
GTATTCAATGTTAGTATGCTTGTAAACTGTTCCTTTTTCTATTTCAGTTCCTGTTAAATAAATGTTGGTGGTCGGACAGCCCGCGGACGGTCTGTATTAAACCAAGGGGGAATGTGACACCCTGGCAAAAGCAGGTAGTCACACAATAGGCCCCCGCATAACACCTTCCCTCACCTAGGTTACATACAGCCGACCTGAAACCCTAGTCACCCCCCCTCAGGGCAAGACAGGGACACCAGTGGGCGGGACCAGGCGGTTAGGAAACGCCCACCTAGGGGTCTAGACAGCCCGGGGCGGGAAAACAAACAGTTCAAGTCTGTAGTTCAAGTTGAGAGGAGTGGAGGCTGGAGCTAGGTGTAGCTCCAGCAGAGGAGAAGTTCAAGTTGGACTGTGCCAGGGTCAGAGCCCTGGTACCTTGGCTAGGTAGCAGATGGTGGTATCCATCAGCAGGAGACGGGAAGACGGCTCAGCAGATCCGAGGAGGACCAGAGCAGGGTTGGAGCCCACCGGTAACGACACCGGAGACCCGACCGGAAACCGTGCACAAAGGGGGTACTCGGACCCTGAAGCCAGGACCGGAACCAACGGACTAGCTAATCAACCGATTGAGGGCAGGATTATAGGTCCTGTCCCAACCAAAGTCCCAAAAGCAGACAACCACCTACAGAGAGGGATAGGGCAACAGCCAGGGCCCATAGATCCCACGAGTCAGCGTTAGCGGGCACGGCTCCTCAGGCACACAGAAAGCCAGGAGCGGACTCCTGTATTCCATACCAGGAAGTCTAAACACACAACCACAACCAGTGCAGAGGAAAAGACGGCGACCACCAGCCCAGGTGGGGGATCAGAGTACAACCGGCCGCGGCGGCCGGCCACCAGCACCTTGGTTTACCAAAATACTCATGTGATTCATTTAATTGTGAGTAACCAAACATGCCATGGTCCATCCGGACGCGCAAGCCCCTTCCATCGCCATACCCTGCACAGAGACACTGGGTCCCGGGGCAACCATCCCTACCCATGGTGGGGTTAACATCTGGCTGCCACTATATCGCCCCTGGGTATCCCACAACAGCAGCGGTGGTATCCCACTTCACCACACACCGTGGGTGGTGTCATGAACCAAATACGGCCAAGGCCGTACAACTATGTCCCCCTTTTCATTCGGCGTGTCCGCGTGACCCCCGGGTCCGGAGGATCCCTCGAGCCACACAGTGGCTCCGGATCCGAGCAGTGCCGGCTGCTGGCACGGGGTGGCACAAATCCCTGAGTAACCGTCCCTGCATCTAGTAGCATACATAAAGAGATCTTTAGAAAAAGTATTTCTAAAGATCCTTTATGATATGCTAATGAGCACAGGGACTAGTCACAAGGGCATTAGTTCCTGCTCTCATGCTGCCCTCTTAGCACGTTAGCACACCCACAGGGATGTACTAACATGCTATTTAATGCCCATTGCCCAGCGTCCAATGCCGGAGGACACAGGAACACTCAGGAACGACGAACAACCTGCGTCCAGAACGAGCAACGATATTTGAAAAATGAACGACGTGTCAACAGCAACGATTTTGTGAGTATTTGGGATCGTTAGCGGTCGCTCGTAAGTGTCACACGCAACGACGTCGCTAACGAGGCCGGATGTGCGTCACGAATTCCGTGACCCCAGCGATGTCTCGTTAGCGATGTCATTGCGTGTAACAAGGCCTTAACAGTGTAAATTTGGTGTGTCCTCTAAATATTTCAACACACAGCCATTAATGTCAAAACCACTGCCAACAAAAGTGAGTTGGTGTTACAATTTAAATGTTGAGGATGGTATATACAGGGGGTGAAATAAGTATTGAATGCGTCACCAATTTAATAAGGAAATATGGTTGAAAAGGTGCTATTGACATGAATTTCTCACCAGATGTCAGAAACAAGCCATCCAATCCACATATGCAAACAAATCTAATAATAGATCTCCATAACTTAAGTTATGTGTAAAAATGAGAAATACCATAGAGAAAAGCTATTGAAACCATAAAGAAAGAAAAGTTTAAAAAGCCATGGAAAGGCATGAAACCACCTGAAATCTATTAGTAATTAAAAAGCAATCTTGCCACTAAGTGAAAAAATATTTCCTTGGCCTATGAAAAGGGGTCTCATTACCAAGATGCCACACAAAAAACATCTCCTGATCGGTAAAACCTGTGAGCTGCCTCAAGACCTTCGCAACTTTATTGTTGCAAAACATACCGATGGCTTTGGTTGCAGACAAATTTTTAAACTACTGAAGGGTCCAGGGAGCACAGTTGGGCCCATAATCTGTAAGTTGAAAGAACATCACTTGAGTATAAACCAGCCAGGACCAGGTGTTCATGGCAAGATTTCAGACAAAGGAATGAAAATAATTATCAGAAGAGTTGTCCAAGAGCCAAGGACCACCTATGATGAGATATAGAAAGACCTGAAATTAGCAAGTGCAATTGTTTCATAGAAAACAATAAGTTAATGCACTCAAACTCCATGGCCTGTATGCACCGCTCACCATGCAAGACTTCATTGTTGAACAAACACATGTTCAAGCGCATTTAAAGTTTGCTCGACAACATTTAGACAATCTTGTGAAATACTGAGAGAATATACCCAAACCAAAGAGTAATATGTCAATCAATTGGCTATAAGGCCCATGAGAGACATATGAAAACACCCCTATAAAAGTGATATTAATTTGAATTTTATTAAATATACTCAAACATTACAAATATATACAATAACTTGAGGGTCTTCTACAAAAACTTATGGACAGACCGTACACAAATAGGCAGGACCGTCTGAACAAAAATAAGGTGGTAAAATACAGATGGGAGTGAAGAGGCTACCTCTTCTCTCCCATCTGTTTTACTATCTTGTCGAGTTTAACATGGCTCAATGTATGTCCTGGAATGTTATCTGACTGTCTTACTACAGTTCTTTTGTTTTTCTTTATTTATTGCCATTATTTTAGGCACAGCAGCATGGTATATACTACAGGCTATATAACCAGTTATTATTGATGTCTGCAAGTGTCGCGGGCGGAGGAGGGGACGCTGCGCTCACACACTGCTCGGGTCCGGCTGCTGCTGCTGCTGCTTGGTGGTGGCTCGAGTGGTGGGCCGGATCCCGGGGACTCGAGCGGCGTTCCTCGCCCGTGAGTGAAAGGGGGTGGTTTGGGTTTAGGGATATTGTCCGTGACGCCACCCACGGTTGTGGTGTGGTGAGGTTAGTGACACCACCGCTTCTCTGGACGGGGATCCCGGGAGCGGTGACAGGGAGCAGCTTAGATGTTGGTTCTCCCCTCCGTTGGTAGGGGGTTGGCTGTCCCGGGGCCCGGTGAGGGAGGTAGGGATGGTTGGCAGGCGGGTTATGGGGCCTGGTGAGGTGCAGGGTCGCGGAGGCAGTGCTGTGGCGCACGGCACGGTGGTACTCACTCAGCCAGTAATTCACACAGAGTCTCTGGTCAAACAAACGGCTGGATGGACGGGTCCCACAGGCGGCTGCGGTTGTTCTCCTCCCGGCAGGTTGATGGTGACTGCCTTTCCCTGCACCTGTGTAGTGTGTACGGTTCCAATGGGTTCCCACCGGTAACCCGCTCCCCAGCTTGGATGGGTGCTGAGGGAGCCCCTTTTGCCCGCAGGCTCCGGCCCTGGGAACTGTAGCCTTGGCGGTGACTGTGTTTCCCTCTACGGTGTGAGCTGTTGCCTTCAATCGGGTCTTGGCTGCTGGGAAACCCCGGAGGTTCCCTTCGCTAACGGATTTGACTAATTTGCGGCGACTCCAAGCCTGGTCGGGGTCCGTAACCCTGCCGGATGGTGCTGGCTTCTCTTTGCTCGCCGGTCCGGTACCGCCAGGCCACCGCCCGTCCACGGTCCTTACGGTTCACTCTGATTAGCCTCTCCTGCAGACGGTCACCACCGTCTGCCAACCTTGCTGTTTGTGCCCGGGCCACACACCCGGACACGGTCAGTCTGCTCCTCTACCACTTCTCTCCAAAACTGATCTGCCTACTTTTCCCGCCTCCAGGACTGTGAACTCCTCGGTGGGCGGGACCAACCGCCTGGCCCACCCCCTGGTGTGGACATCAGCCCCTGGAGGAAGGCAACAAGGATTTTGTGTTTGGCTTCGGTGTACCTAACCGGGGTGTAGGGTGTGTTGGTGTTGTTCTGTGACGACCTGGCTTGTCCAGGGCGCCACACAAGTTACTATAGTCCAGTTATACTGTCAACACTTAATCTGCTTGTGGGACATCAGATTTCTACCCCCTGTGCCTACATACCGTATAATTCATCTTATAAGACGCACCACAAATTTAGAGAGGAAAAAAAGGGGGTCCATCTTTTAATCCAGTGGTGTCTTACTAGGGGGGCGACATCAGTGGTGAAGAGAGGTTACAGGAGGCAGGGGCGGTGGTGGAGCAGGGTGATGCTATGGGCAGTGCGGCAATAACATTCAGAAACTGTAGGCAGTACAAGCTTCAAAGAAATGGCACCCGGCGTTAGCGCGTGCACAGATTGAGCTATTGGCTCAATGACAAGCGGAGATCTCATCTGCGCACACGCCACCTCCCACCTCCATTTTCCTTAAGTCCGCTGTTGGAAGATCAATGGGCCGAAAGCAGCACATATGCAGATGAGATCATGAGCCGAGAACTCAACCTGCCTCACTGCCCACAGCAAGTACCAGCACCACCCAAAGCACTAGCACCGCCTGCAGCACAGTACACAGCTCGCAGCATTGCCCCTCCCTCCTGTGACCATTCTCCATCACCCCCCGGGAAGCTATGTTCAGCCTATAAGACGCACCCTTCATTTTCTTACCAAATTTTTGATAGGAAAAGTGCGTCTTATAATCCAACAAATATGGTAATCTGTTGTCATTATTATGTGTTCTAATCTGTTGTCAGTGGTTTACGATTGTTATACTCTCACACTATGGGAAATCTACCTCTTTATGTTCAAATGGTCCGGCCTGTTTGTGTACTGTCTGTCCATACGTTTTTGTAGTAGACCCTCATGTTATTGTATATTGTTGTAATTTTTGAGTATATATAATAAATTTCAAATTTGTATCACGTTTGTAGTGGTGTTTTCATGTCTCTCATGGACCTAATAGCCTATTGATTGACAAATTATTTTTTGGTTTGGGTGTACACATTGTTGTACCATTATTTATCATAAACTAGTGGAACTATTCTTTGGTATATACTTTGGTTATATACTATGAGAATATAGTGTGGTCAGATGAGACCAAAATTGAATTCTTTGAATATCATAATTCACACCATATCACCTCAACAACAAAATACTATCAGTGAAGTTTGGAGGTGAGAACATCATGGTATGGGAATGTTTTCACAACACAAACCAAAAAAGCCTGCTACTGGGCAAAAACCATGTGTCCTACACTATTGAGTGTGTTTATTCCAAATCCAAAGTGACAATTGTTTTAACACTTCAGATAATTTTGTTATGCAAAAGTTTGATCTAATTAATTAAGCATTGAATTGTTTTGTACAGAATGAGTTTAACTCGAACAATTACCTGAATATGCATCATAGTTTTTGTAGTAAACAGTATATGAAAATGTAATTGAATAACAAAATTTAAAGAAATCTCATATTCCAGTTTAAAAGTCTTACTTGAAGAAGGCCCAATACTGTTAAGCCCTGTGCCCACAGGGCAAAATTCATGCGGATTTTGCTGCGGAAAACCTGCGGATTTTCTGTAATTTCCAGACAAATCCACAGGTTTGCGCAAGTACAGGCACTCCCCAGGTTATCCTATGGGATTTGGGGAGTGCTGCTTCAATGCTGCAGAATTTGCACCTGTGGGAAATGCTGCGCATTTCCCATAGCTGCAAAGAACTGCATGTCAATTATTCCTGCGGAATTACCTGTGGAATTCCTGCCTTTCCACTATGGAGATACAGGGCGGGAAATCCGCAGGAATTCCGCACGAAATCCGCACTGTTTCCGCAGGGTGTTCTGCGCGATCTCTATACTTACCTGCCTTGATTGAAGACACCAGAGACTCTTCCTTCGGTGTAGAAGAACAGGGCGGGGCCAGGAGCGGGCTGCAAGAGGTGGGCCTGCACGAGCTGCGGTCATGAGACCACCCGAGCTATGGTCATGTGAAAGCCGGAGCTTGACCAGGCCCCGCTTATCTTCTCCAGGATCCAGCCGGAAACCAAGTTGTTGTGCGATACAGGTAAGTATGAACTCACCGATCACTCCAGCACTTGTTCTGCATTGCGGATGCAGTGCCCAAGCTATGGTACTGTATCCTCAATGCAGATTGCCCGCAGCATATCCGCAGGATCTCTGAACCAAAAACGCGGCACAACACAGACAAAGTTGTGCTGTGGATTTCTGGGAGCTTCTGCGGAATGTCCTGCGGATATATCCGCAGGACACTTTCCCCAAAGTGCTTCAGCATCTGCTTCTGCTTCTGCCTGTTGCAAACAACAGCATTAGTCCCTTATCGTGTTGGGAATCCAGCGGTCTTGATATCTGTTCTGCATTGTAGAAATATCTTTATGTAACCTCTCTCCGTGTTCAGCACTTAGTTACATGTCCCAAATTGGGTGTCAAGATGGGAATGTAAGAAATGCATTTTCAATGACATTCAGTAGCCAAGTTGTTCATATGCTTTAAGCATGTTGTCTTACTAGTTCAGCATAATTTTTAGCTCGTCTGTTTCCAACAAATTTCTGTACTACTAGCACAAATGCATCCTAAGCTACAAGTTCCAGAGGCTTGAGATTTGTTCTGAATGTGTCATCATGTATTAGTTTGTGGATTCTTGGCCAATAAAATGTTCAGCCTTTATTTTTGCCTCAGTTTTCAGTGTGCTAAACTTCTTCAAATCATCAAGATTAATTGCAACTGCAACATTTTCTATTAAACCAAATTTAATGTGAAGTGGTAGAAGATAAAGTTGAAGTGCATCAACCAGTAAGTTGTGTTGTACATTGTACCAACCGTGTGATCTGTTCCATAGGCACAAAAAACACATATGCTTCTTGTACCCAAACTATAGACTAAGCAGCAGTGCTACGACTTTCAGGTCAGCACAAATTTTTCATTTACCATATTTTTCGTTTTATAAGATGCACCGGATTATAAGATGGACCCCAAATTTAGAGATAGAAAAAGGTAAAAAAAAATGTGGTCCGTCTTATACTCCCGTGTTGTCTTACCGGAGGGAGGGGTGGCAGCGGTGGTGGAGTGGAGTCACAGGAGGCAGAGGCTGTGCTGGCAGCGACGGCGGGTCAGTGCTGGCGGCAGCAGGTCAGTGCTGGCAGGTCAGTGCTCGCAGCGACGGCAGGTCAGTGCTCGCAACAGCGGGTCAGTGCTGGCAGTGGAGGCTGCGGTGATTGTGTAGTGGAGCAAATACAAAATGGATACAGCCGCACACTAAATGCCATCAATGTATAAGGGAACTCTGGTACTGCATTACTGCTATATGAAAAAATTAGATTTTTAGTTTATGAATTGGCCAATGCATGTAAGCCCGGAAACCAAACGGCAAGGTAAATCTCAATATTCCGGGTCCCTAACTAAAATGCCACTATCTAGGTTAAAAACATCCATGCCTGGGCAGCTAGACTAAAAATCTAACTTGAAATGCCACTATCTGGACTAACCTCCATGTCTGGGCAGCTAGGACTCCTGGTATAAGGATTGTGAACACAGCCTGGTTTATAGGGCGGAGTGCTCAGTCAGAAAAAAACTCATTGCAAATATTTCAAAAGACTGACCTGCACATCCTACAAGTGTGTATAGGTGCCAGCTGAAAAAAGCTTTTCTGACTGAGCACTCCGCCCTATAAACCAGGCTGTGTTCACAATCCTTATACCAGGAGTCCTAGCTGCCCAGACATGGAGGTTAGTCCAGATAGTGGCATTTCAAGTTAGATTTATAGTCTAGCTGCCCAGGCATGGATGTTTTTAACCTAGATAGTGGCATTTTAGTTAGGGACCTGGAATATTGAGATTTAACTTGCCGTTTGGTTTCCGGGCTTACATGCATTGGCCAATTCATAAACTAAACTCATTTTTTCATATAGCAGTAATGCAGTACCAGAGTTCCCTTATACATTGATGGCATTTAGTGTGCGGCTGTATCCATTTTGTATTTGCTAGGTTTTTTCAGCTGGCACCTATACACACTTGTAGGATGTGCAGGTCAGTCTTTTGAAATATATGTGTAGTGGAGCAGACCGGTGCGACGAGTGTCCCAGATGCTCTGTCGTCGTTTCGGGCTTCAAAAAAATGGCACCTGGAGCAATGCATGTGCAGATGGAGCTCTTAACCAAGACAAACTTTAAACGACACTTTTTATGGATATCTTTGTGAAATGTCTTTCTTCTTGCCACTCTTCCATAAAAGCTAGATTTGTGCAGTGTACGACTGATTGTTGTCCTATGGACAGACTCTCCCTCCTCAGCTGTAGATCTCTGCAGTTCATCCAGAGTGATCATGGGCCTCTTGGCTGCATCTTTGATCAGTCTTCTCCTTGTTTGAGATGACATTTTTGAGGAACGGCCGGGGTCTTTGTAGATTTGCAGTGGTAAGATACTCCTTCCGTTTCAATATGATCACTTGCACAGTGCTTCTTGGGATGTTTAAAGTTTTGAAAATCTTTTTGTAACCAAATCCGGCTTTAAACTTCTCCACAACGGTATCACAGACCTGCCTGTTGTGTTCCTTGGTCTTCATGATAGTCTCAGTGTTCTGTTTAAAGAACAGAGAGCATCACAGAGCAGGTGCATTTATATGGAGACTTGATTACACACAGGTGACTTATATTCAGTCATTTAGGACAACATTGGATCATTCAGAGATCCTCAATGAACTTCTGGACTGAGTTTGCTGCACTGAAAGTAAAGGGGCCGAATAATATTGCACGCCCCAATCTTCAGTTTATTATTTTTTACAAAAATTTAAAATAAGCAATAAATATTGTTCACCTTCACAATTGTGTCTCACTTGTTGTTGATTCTTCACCATAAAATTTACATTTTTTTATATTTATGTTTGAAGCCTGAAATGCGGGAGAAGGTTGAAAAATTCAAGGGGGCCGAATACTTTCCCAAGGCACTCTAACATCCAACAGTAATCTGCCATCATTGAGTAATTCCAAAAACCCTGATAGTGGTGTTCTATTACTTTAATGTCCTGGTGAAACCGCTTGCTTTGTTCATCGCTTACATCCCCAAGATTTTCAGGGAAGTAATCTAAATGTGAATGCAAAAAGTGCACTTTCAGAGATATGACAAACCCAAGACACTGGTTGCATTTAGGAGTTCATCAACACCTTCAACATATTCTGGAGACTTATTTTGTCCTAAGAAGTTTTCACAAATCCAATTGAAGCTTTTGCAAGATCTCAATTCCTTATCATTTAGAGTTCCTTCAAACACTTCATCTCTCATAAGCTCTCTGATCTGAGGACCAACAAATACCCCTTCCTTCAGTTTTGCTGGTGAAATGCTGGAGAATTTCTGTGAAATGTACTGGAACACTTGTGAATTTGTCTTTGCAATGGCTTTCACAATCACAAAGTTTTTAATCAATCCCAACTTTATATGTAGTGGAGGAAGAAAGATTTTTGTTGGGGCAACTAAAGGATTATGCTGAACATTGTCTCTATACAAAACCAGGCCGCAGCCGATAAAGTGGGGACAAAATATAATCGATTTACCATAAAAAAGAAACCCCTCGTTAAAAATTAACTTTTAATAATAATATTAAAAGGTCAAAGACCAAGAAGGCACAAAACATATGACAAATAATGTGCAGAATGTGTAGTAACAAATGCTAGGTGGGAGAAAAAAATTCAGAATGGCCCTAGATAAGCCCTAATAAATCTCTCCCTACCTTGCAATGGAGGGTATGATGCCCTAGGGTTGTGGCACCCCCCATTCACCAACGGGAAACCCTATGTGACCCTAATTAGCCCTGCTTAGACCAAACAACAACATCACCAATTTAAATAAACAAAAGACCCCCATCAAATTAGATGGAGGGTCAAAAAAACTTATCTGAAAAAGTCCAGAGACAAGGTCTCTTTTAATATTAATATTAAAAGTTACATTTTAACAGGGGTTTGTTTCTTTATGGCAATTTGAACATTGTCTCTTCCTGGAGCATAGATGTTTCTCTGTCCCCAATCACTACAAACATAATGCTCCACTGTATTTCTACTGCCCCATAAACACAAGAAGCAACAATATTTCGTGAAGCCTCCTTGCATTCCTATTAGTAGACCAATCACTTTCAAATCTCCACAGATATTCCATTGATGATGCTTATATTGTATAGCATCCAAAACAACTCACAGATTTTCATAACAATCCCTTAGATGACATGAGTGATCAAGAGGGATTGATGGTTTTATATTTCCATTGTGAAGCAACACTGTTTTCAAACTTCTCTAGGATGAGTCAATAAACAATCCCCAATCTGCAACAAAATACTCTTCCCAGCCTAAAAATACCAGCCTGCAGCCGCCTCAGAATTGGCGCATCACATTAGATACACCAATTCTGGCACCTTGTCCGGCTCTTCCCGATTGCCCTGTTTCTGTGACGCCCCTGACTCTATCAGAGTGTCACAGGGAACTGCACCCCTGTTTCTTATGATGCAGGACTCACCTTCCATGTTTCTGGGTTCCTACACACTGGTATTGCTTCCATCAGCACTCAAATCCCACACCCACACCATACCCAGTCAGGCACACCAGTGGGTGGTCTAGCTGGAGAAGGACCACCCGCCTAGGGGTCAGGCAGACTGGTGGGAGGGAGGAAGTCAGAGTTGAGAAGTAGCCCTCAGAAAGTGAGGAGCTGAGGGAGTTGTAGCTCCCTGTGTGACCTTAGTTGGGTCGCAGACAGACGGTGGTCTGGGACCAGAGGAGTCGGAGACCCGGTCGCAGGGTATTGGAAAAGGGTGTACTGACTTAGTTTTGAAGAACGGTCATCACCAGAAAGTCCAGTAACCGGACCGGTACCGAGCATGGCGGGGTACAGAACCCTAGATCAGGGAGTAGCTTTATGCAACCTGATAATTCACCTGTGTAGGATAGTCTCTTTATGAACTTTCCCCAAGAGCTCAGAGATCGAAGGCACCAACACAACGAGGGGGATAGGGCTTTCCAGATTATGCGGCCTACAAAAATCCCAAGTGTCAGCCATCGAGAGCACAGCTCCACTATATCACTATAGGGTGCGAGACCCTGACAGCTTCAGGCCGAAGGGTCACTTAGGAAAATCTACAAAATTGTGCTGCATGGAGGCAGGCTCCGGACCACTAAGCAATACCAGCGGGAACGGATACCCGGACAAGCTCCCCCGAGTGGCAGCGGCACCCAGTGACTTGGTTTACTTCTGTGTCAGAGTCTGCTTAATGATTCCACTAACGTCTACACAACCCGAGTGAGTGCACTGCACACCCTGCGTCCTGCCTGCCCGCATAGCCTGCACAACGCTATCCGCCACTTTTCTCCAGAGTCCCGGGGTCTCCCCTACCCGTGGAGGGATCACCATTTGGCTGCCCTGCCCCACTCCATCTCCCCTGGGTACTCCCATCGGCAGCAGTGGTACTTCTCTTACCACGAACCACGGGTGGCGTCACAAATTCTCCCTTGTAATTAACTCCCCCTTTACATTTGAAGTGGCCGCAAGCCCCCGGGTCCTGAGACCCTCGAGCCACAGCAACCCAGGCTCCGAGCAGTTGGACTGCTGCAGGGGCGGCACATTTTAGTGGCAGTTGGGGAAATATTTAATTTTCAGGGTTCAAGTCAGCTGTTTAATGCTCAAAAACGAATTAATCGATTTCCAGTCAAAAGTAAGTTGCAGTTTGTAGTGACTATGGATGATGAACAGGCGTGTGAAAAACTGTCTGGGACTCATTCCTTGGATTCAATTTCCTATGGAACACAGTAGATTCCAGTTAGACTTTTGCGCATTATTCCACTACCATGGTATCATTGCGTGCAATATTTTCATGCTGTGACAACACTTTCTTATCTTTGTATTCTAACATTATTGTATGTATAATTCATGTGCAACTTCAATGAGATTACCCTCATACAAGATTTGGGCAAAACCTGCAACACCATGCTCTTCAGCAATAGGCGTTTTGTGTGTGTAAGCAGTCGTATCCAAAATTAATAGTGTAAGAGGCAGGATCATTTTTCCTAGCTTTTCATTTTCAATGGAATAAGTTTCTCTCTTTTCATCTATACATGAAAAATTGTGAAGTCCTGAATATGAAATGCACATTATTAGTTTTTAAAGTACTGATTTATTTCTATATTTTCTGTATAAATTCAGTCAGGTTGACATATATTTTTCAAACTGGGTTATGAGCTGATCATATGATTTCATTGACTTATACAGCACCATTCAACTATACAGTGAAGGAAATAATTATTTGATCCCTTGCTGATTTTGTGAGTTTGCCCACTGACAAAGACATGAACAGTCAATATGTTGAAGCCAGGCTGGCAGGAAGTAGTGGCCGTGTGATCAAGGGTTAACAAGACGCAGTGCGGCCGGCGGTTAACGCCATGCCTCCCAGTCTCAGCTCCAATGAAAAGGGGGGATTTGTCTCTTCCATTCAGCACGTCACACTCTTTCTGATACAGGAATTGACACATCAGGGAGTTCTTCTTTACAACTTCAACTTTACTGTTACCAGGGTTCTTCGCCCTCCATCCAACACCAACATAACGTTCTTTACCATTCACACACTGGGTAACCAGGGCACCAGACTTGGTCCCACATGAGTTCTCTACAACTTTCAGGTTCACAGATACCACAGTCTCAGCAAACAGGGACCAACATTGGCCCCACAGAGGTTCTTCACAGTTACAGTATTTTAAGTTACACAGTCCAAATTGGCGGCCAGCCGCTTCCCTGGCACCCATGTGCTTTCGGGCATCACTAGGCCCCTCATCCCCCTGACAGATGTCACTCTAGCACTGGCCAAGTTATTGCAGCTCATAAGCCCTTCTATCCCACCCACAGAGACTTGCACCTTGCCTGGAAGGGACTTACAGCGTAGTCTTCATTGGCTTTTGCTCCATCCGGGACCAGACGTACTCTTCTCCAGAGGGTGCAACCGGCCATCAGTCGCCAGAGGGGTTCTTTGAGTATCCGCAACAGCGGTACGGTCACCTTCACGACCGGCCTGATGATACCCACAGCAGGGGACGAGGTTCGGACAATCCTACAGCAACAGGATCCCTTGTTCTGCCAGTCCAGGATTGGCCCTTAGAGCCCACTAATTCTCCGAGGTCAGGCCTCCACCACACACCACCTACAGATGTGCTCACATGTACGACTTGGGGACTCTCCTCCAGATTTCCTCCTACAACTATCTTTTGTCCCCCGTGCTCCTCCCCACTCTCCCCTCCCTAACTCCAGGACCAGGGAAGTGGCCAAGCACACCATGGCCATCTTGTAGCCAGTCAAATGACATAACAGCATAAAATAACAACATTACACAACAATCGAACTACAAGTTGCAGCCAGTCTGCAGGTCTGGGGTGGGCAGAGCCCAGCACCCCTCTTACATATAATTTTAGGGTAGGTTAATTTTAACAGTGAGAGATAGATTATCCAAAATAAAATCCAGAAAATCACATTGTATAAACTATAACAATTTTTTTTTGCATTTTGCAGAGAGAAATAAGTATGTGATCCCATACCAACCATTAAGGCTATGTTCATACAGGACGCTTTTGCAGCGTTTTTTTCCTGACCAAAACCTGACCTTGTTGCAGGATGTCTCCTGGGAGTCATCTGCGGTTTTGGTGCAGTTTTTGAGGTGTTTTTTGTGGCGTTTTTACAGCATTTTTTTCTGTGATTTCAAGACCTGCAAGGGTTCAAGAGTACCCGAGTGCTGGGCCGGGCCGGTATTGACCTGGATCCAGCACTCGGGTAGTAAAAGAAAAAAGGTACAAAAAAAAAAAAGTGTAAAGCAACCGCGCTATACTTACCAGTCGCTGTTAGATGCTAGAGTGTATGGCCTCCTTCCAGGTATGACATCATTCAACAGGCCCCTATGACATGGGGGGCAGGTGGCGAAGCATGATTGTAGTGGAAGTGAGAAAACATCGCTAAGCTCACTAACCCAGCTGGTCACGCCCACTAACCCAACTGGTCACGCCCACTAACCTGGAAGGAGCCCATACATTCTAGGATCTGTATTTGCTTCCACGGCCCCTCCTACTTCCGATGCCGCTCATTAGCCTCATGCATATTCACTGCTTCCCCCCCACTGGAGTGTGTGGGTCTATCGTACAGTAATAAATAAACAAATAAAAAAAATGATGTAGGGTCCCCCCATATTTTGATACCTAGCACAGATAAATAAATATCAAAAATACCTTCAGATAAAAAAATCGTTAGAATTAAATAAATAAAGGGAATAATGGTGCAAATAGCATTAAAATTATTATTTTTATTCAACAATTAAAATAAATATTTTACAAATCCATATAAATATTAGGCAGGAAAAAATGTCCCATAAATTATAGCAGCGGTTTTACTAGGAAAATAAAGTGCATAATGCCAAGATCACTTAAAAAGTCAATCCCTAATATATGACAGAGTGCACAGTGCAAAATTGTATCTAAATCCTATGTCATATATAAATAAGGTTATGGTATAATGATCCTATGTAAAAAGATTTTAACAATTATTTAATTTGAAAGGAAAATGATACCTTAAGTGATCTGTAAAAGCTCCAAAGTGTACCGCAAAGCCCCGACGCGTGTTTCAGCGATCCTTTCCTCAGGGGGTGCACTGTGCACTCGGATTGACTTTTTAAGTGATCTTGGCATTATGCACTTTATTTTCCTAGTAAAACCGCTGCTATAATTTATGGGACATTTTTTCCTGCCTAATATTTATATGGATTTGTAAAATATTTATTTTAATTGTTGAATAAAAATAATAATTTTAATGCCATTTGCACCATCATTCCCTTTATTTATTTAATTCTAACGAATTTTTTATCTGAAGGTATTTTTGATGTTTATTGAAATTTAATGGTGATATTTATACGGAAATTTTGATTATTATCTAGCACAGATAAAGCCTACAGCCACAGGCTGCAGCCCCCAGATGTGGTCTTTATCTTGGCTGATTATCAAAATAAGAGGGAACCAATGCTGTTTAATTATTTAACTAAATAATTAAAAAAAAAAATAATATTGATACCGAGCCAAGATAAAGCCCACAGCTGGGGGCTGGTATTCTCAGGCTGGATAGACCCATCCTAAAAATATCAGCCTGCAGCCGCCCAGGATTGTCGCATCCATTAGATGCTACAATCCCAGCACTTAACCCAGCTCTTCCTGAATTGCCCTGGTGCGGTGGTAATCAGGGTAATAAGGGGTTAATTGCAGCTCATAGCTGTGACTAAGCCCTAGATTGGTAATAGCAATTGTCTATGAGACACCCTATCACCAATCTGTAATAAGTGACAAGAAATAAACACAAACACTGAAAAAATCCTTTATTTGAAATAAAATACAAAAATCCCCTTCTTTCACCACTTTATTAACCCCATAATCACCCCTGCAGGTCCGAGGTAATCCACACGAGGTCCCACGGCGATTCTGCTTTGCTACATCTGAAGATCACAGTGAGCGCCATAGAACAGGACTGCTCGCTGTGATCTCCAGAGAATGAATGAGCCGCACGATCAGCGGTCACTTCCCTCAGGTGATTTCCAGTCACAGCTGGCGATACTTGTGACTGTAAATAGCCTGAGTGAGGTCACCGATGAATGAGTGGCTCACTCATTCTCTACGCTAGACCCGCAGACCAGGTCTGTGAATGGTTGCAGTCAGATGCTGGGGGCACGTCTGACTACAACCAATCACAGAAAAAAGCAGTGAATATGGAATGAGCGGGGAAGTGGAGGAGACGCGGGAGCTTACAGCCGCATCGGGAATTCGGTAAATATACCGTGCCTGCTCCAATCTCCCTATCCCCACCACCATTTAAGTGCCGGCCAGATACCCTGGATCAATTTCGGGTCTAACCGGGTTTTTTATTAACCCAGTTAGACCCGCTGATCCAGGGTATCTGTGAATCCATCTGTCACTAGGGTGAAAACCGTAGCAAAAGCGCTGAAAAGAATTGACATGTTCATTCTTTTCAGAACGCAGCAAAAATGGAGGTGGTTCGCAAAACCATCAGGAAAAAACCCTTACGTGTTTGTGAGTGTGCATGAGATTTCAGAAATCTCATAGACTTTGCTGGGACTGTAAAAAGCAGCTTTTTATTAGCCTGGTTTTGCATAAAACCAAGGCAAATCTGCAGCTAAAAAACGCTACAAAAATGCCCAGTGTGAACATAGCCTAAGAGTTCTGGATCCTACAGACGACTTAGACACTCCTAATCAACTTGTTACCTGAATTAAAGACAGCTGTCTTAAATGGTCACCTGTATAAAAGACTCCTGTCTACAGATTCAATTAATCAGTCAAACTCTAACCTCTGCAACATGGACAAGACCAAAGAACTTTTTTAAAGATGTCAGGGACAAGATCATAGACCTGCACAAGGCTTGAACGGGCTACAAAACCATAAGTAGACGCTATATAAGTTAAGCGGGCTTTACACACTACAATATATCAAATATATGTCGTCAGGGTCACGTCGTAAGTGACGCACATCCGGGGCCGTTTGACATATCGTAACGTGTGACAGCTACGAGCGTCTGTTACTGAGCAAAAATACTCACCTTATCGTTGCTCGTTGACACATCGCTCATTTTCTAAATATCGCACGTCCTTCTCTGCACCGGTTGTTCATCGTTCCCGGGGCAGCACACATCGATCCGTGTGACACCCCGGGAATGCTGAACTGCAGCTTACCTGCTTCCCGCTGGCAATGTGGAAGGAAGAAGGTGGGCGGGATGTTTACGTCCCGCTCATCTCCGCCCCTCCACTACTATTGGCCGGCCGCTATGTGACGTTGCGGTGACGCTGAACGTTCCTCCCCCTTCAGTAAGTGGATGTTCGCCGCCTACAGCGAGTCGTTTGGGAGGTAAGTACGTGTGACAGGGTTTTACGACTTAGTGCGACACGGGCAAACAAATTGCCCATATCGCACAAACGATGGGGGCGGGTGTGATCGCAAATGCGATCGCACGAAAAATTGAAGCATGTAAAGCAGCCTTAAGACTTTTGTATAGTCTATAAAAGGATATAGTGTTTGTGTGGCGCCCCTGAGGCTTCTGGTCGCCACAGGGTACTGTGTCTCATTTAAGGCACAATATCCATCCTGGGTATGGAAAGGTTAATGTCTGGTATGTCTCACTTAAACCACACAGTCAGAGAATGAGTTAGCAACTTCCTTGCATAACACATACAACAGGTGGCTTATCACTAATTAGAGCAGGGGTGATCACCATGACAACTGGAAAATCCCTAGCTTAGTGACTCATCCAGAGAGAGGGGGGAGAACTGGTAAATTACAGGAGCAGAGAGAGAATTTCTTGAGATCAGTCTGGGACACATGACAACACGGTCGCCCGCAGGGAGTGCTTCAGACCTCCTGTGGATAGAATCGGCCAGACCAGAAGCAGGCTAGAGAGGAGAAGGAGTCCGGTACCTGTAGATCTTGTGGGATGGAGGAGTTCTACAGTGGTCGCTGGGGAGAAGCAGGCGGCTGCTTCCACAGGGCTGGCGCTACTACAGGGCGCAGAGTCCTAGGACAAGTTATACTTCACGTTGGCTGCCAACATCTGCAGGACGGAAAGATTTCAAGTCTCCCGTCCACCACCCAAATAGCTCGAGACACAGTGATACACTGGATCCGGGACGGAGTTCAGCGGCTCGTCCCAAGGCGAGGATCCACTTCACCTGCAACAGGGCTGGGGCACTTAAACAACCAAGGGGGTCCCCAAGGTGCTGCATACCACAGGGATCGACACAGTGCATCTTAGAGAAGGAGAGACCCACAGAGCCTGCCATACCGGACCTAACCTATGACCTACCCGGGATCGACCGGAGCTTCATCACGGCAAAGACCAGTACCCGGGGTGCAGCGTTGAACCAGTAAGTAAAGACCTGGACCCACACCCATTGACTTTGACTCTGATTGCTGTTGTCCTGCGCTTTAGTGCTCCCAGGGACTGCCGTGCCCCCGCTATCCTCCCGGGGCCCGCTCCACCTGTGGAAAGTGACACCATCCCAGGTGAACCCACCATCTGCTCCAGTGAGAGACCCTGCAGCGGCAGCCCTCATCACTGACCTTATACCACAGGTGGCGTCACGATCCTAATAGACTTTCCTAACACCCGACTACTACCTTCATCCTCCCTGCCACCCTCCAATCCTCCTTCCTATATGCCTCGGGGCAACAGAACCCGGCCAGGCCACCCCGTGACAACGCAGAGGATCTGCACCCCGGCCAGGCAACGAGTAGGGTAAAACACCTGCCCTGTGGGGCTCTACATTTGTTCCTGGCTACAGGTTATTATGAATAAACACGTCACTGTACTCCCCCTTTTCCCGGGTCCACTAGCGAGTCTGATGATGGTCCCATTATGGGGTATTGGTTGCAACACTTATGGTTTACATGTGAACACACCCCTCAGAGCTGCTGTACTCACTGATTGGCAACCACACTATCTACATGCCAAACATTGATACCATCAGTCACCATCACTCACAAGTGGACTCAGGGAAAGCCACCAGGTGCTACTCCAGGGAGTCCCAGTACTGCGACAGCTTGCCACAGGGGTTGGAGATAGGATACTATATAAGGATAAGGCTGCACATCAAACTTAGATAATAGTATAATGCCTCAAGCATATGGAAAAAGATTGGAAAATACAATGAAAAATGCTACTTGCTAATTTGAACATGTGAATAATGAATTGCATACCTGCCATGAATATTAGGAAAAAGGAGATATTTAGCAATCGCATTGATCAATGTAACTGAGCCCCAAAACCTCGCATTATACTATTATCTAAGTTTGATGTGCAGCCTTATCCTTATATAGTATGTATTTTTTGGAGATAGGATACTGGCAGTGTCAGATGTGGTCAAGTGCGGCCGAAATGCTGATGCAGACTGGATGGCTAGGACCTGCAGGTATGGAGGATTCGGCTGATATGGCAGGTGCAGCAGGTACAGCACAGCTGGTATAGATAGAAGCAGCAGGTACAGCAGGTTTGACTGGTATAGAAAAGTGCAACATGTACAGTAGGTACAATGGGCACAGCCAATACTAGGACACAGACACATGTTAGCACACATAGCATAAGACTCAACAAACGGGACGGGACATGACAGCTAGCAACGCGTCTCTAAGGAAAGACCACATTGCCCAGGCACCTCCCATTCTGGGAGGATGTCTTAAATACCTAGTGAGAGGCACTTCAGGTTTAGGGCACGCTGGCCCTTTAAGAATGAGTGCTCATGTAGGAGGTGGTCATGTTATCTCCACTCATACTGTGCTTTATGCTGGAGGACTACATCCTATATAGCAGGATAGGCTGAGATTGAGTTCCCCAGAAGAAGATGCAGCAGAATTGTGTAAGTGTGGCTATGTCTCTCATAAAGGTGGAAGATCTAATAAACTGTTTACCATTGTTTTACCAAGAGTTCACCAGTGTTCTGTGTCTCTCTGCTATGTCTACAATGGTGACTGGCTGCGGGGTGGTGGATGCTGCCCTGAAGAAGATAGTATGTGTCACACACCCCACCTGAAGCGTTTTACAAGCATTGGCTCTCTCTGGCGAAGGACTGCGGATTTGCGCCGCTTCAGTCTCTGAGCCGACTGTAGGTAGGCTATGTTTTTGCGGTCAGTATAGATGACAATGGGATGCACTGTTCCTTCCAGTTTGCAAGTCCTCCAGAGCCATCTTGATTGCCAACAATTCTCAGTCGCCAGTTGAGTAGTTGCGCTCAGGAACAGAGATGGCCTTGCAGAAGAAGCCGCAGGTTACCATCTTCCCTGAAGTCGGCTTCTGCGTGAGGACCGCACAAAGCACCAACTTCCAAAAAGAAATGTCTATTAATATCCAGTCTATGCAACGCCAAAGTTAATGAGAACTTCACTCTGTCAGGATGAGGCCACTTGAAAACCGCCGACACCTTCTCCAGATCCATCTTAAAACTGGTGTCAGAGATTATGTAGCTCAGGAAAGGAAGGGAAGTCCATTCAAAGAGGCAGTTCTCGAATTTGGTGTATAAATGATTCTCCCTCAGCCTCTGTGGAACCTGGTGAACATTCCTTCTGTGTGTTGGCACAAAGGGAGACAACACAAGAATGTTCTCTCAGTACACCACCACACATGAGTAGAGCGGATCTCGGAAGATATCATGCACAAATTCCTGGAAAACCTCCAAAACAATACTGAGCCTGAATGGCGTTACCCGATACTCAAAGTGGCCTTAACAGGTATTAAAGGCAGTCTAAGGGGCACTTTGCACACTACGACATCGCAAGCCGATGCTGCGATGCCGAGCGCGATAGTCCCCGCCCCCGTCGCAACTGCGATATCCTTGTGATAACTGCCGTAGCGAACATTATCGCTACGGCTGCTTCACATGGATTCACCTGTCCTGCGACCGTCGCTCTGGCCGGCGACCCGCCTCCTTATTAAGGGGCAGGTTGTATGGCGTCACTGCGACGTCACACGGCGGGCGGCCAATAGGAGCGGAGGGGCGGAGATGAGCGGGATGTTAATATCCTGCCCACCTCCTTCCTTACGCATATCCTACGGAAGCCGCAGTGACGCCGGTAGGAGATGTTCCTCGCTCCTGCGGCTTCACACACAGTGATGTGTGCTGCCGCAGGAACGAGGAACTACATCGGACCGTCTCGTCAGCGTAATCATGGATTACGCCGACGCTGCACCGATTATACGATTACGACGCTTTTGTGCTCGTTAATCGTATCATCGAGCCTTTACACACTACGATGTCGCATGCGATGCCGGAAGTACGTCATTTTCATTTTGACCCCACCGACATCGCACCTGCGATGTCGTAGTGTGCAAAGCCCGCCTTACATTCATCGCCCAACCATATACCAACAAGGTTGTGTGCAACACGGAGGATGAGCTTGGAGAAGATCCTTGAACCTCGGACACAGTCGAACAATTCCAGTATAAGTGGCAGGGAATACTTATTCCTGACTGTGATTTGGTTGAGACCTCTATAATCTATACAGGGGTGCAAGGAACAATCTATTTTCTGTACAAAGAAGAACCCAGCTCCAGCAGGAAAGGAGGACTTCTGGATAAATCGTCTTGCTATAGTCTCCTTGATGTACTCGGACATGGCTTGAGTCTCCGCCTGGGACAGAAGGTAGATACAACCTCGAGGGGGTGAGGAACCAGGAAGTAAGTCAATAGGGAAATCATGTGGCCTGTGTGGTGGTAGAGTCTCAGCCTCGTTCTTGTTGAAAACATCCATGTAAGCCCAGTAGGTGAACAGCAGACCCGAAAGATTTGAGTGCAGATCAGACTGAAACAAGACATTTTTCATGGCACGACTTACCCCATCTGAGCACATCTCCATATCTCCAATCCAAGACAGTCTTGTGCATCTGAAGCCACGGCAGACCCAGCAGCAGTGGATGTGATAACCCTGGAAGAACATAGAAGGTGATCTTCTCTGAGTGCAGCATGCCCACCTGAAGCTCAACTTGCTCAGTGACAAACAGGATAGACTCTGACAGAGGTTTTCTATCCAAGGATGAGACTTCTATGGGAGCTTGAAGTTTTTGGATGGAAAGTTGATACCAGTCTACAGTGGCCTTTTGTATAAAGTTCCTGGGGCAACCTGAGTGCAGATAGGCCGATTCAGTGAATCAGGTGTTGCCACAGGATACGGACATGGATAAGGACGGATAGGAATGGCTCTCACTTAGGGTAGCCTCTCCTATGGACCCTAGGCTTTGATGTTTCCCAGCTTCAAAGAACAGAAACAGATCAGGTGGGTAGGATTTCCACAGTAGAAGCATCTTTCTGTGGTACGACGGTCTTCCCAGTGAGGCTTTGCCAGGTTCACAAGATCTACCTCTGCTCTCAGGGGAAGCAGTGGGAACTGAGGATAGCAGCATAATGCGTCTCTGGAGGGTAGGAACCAAGCACAACGATCTACTTGCTGGGTTCACCTGTCTGGAATGTTATTGTAACCTGAGATCAATGTGGATAGCTAGAAGTACCAGGTTGTCCAAGGAAGAAGGCCTATCACGGTCGGCTATTTTGTCATTGAATCTTCTGGACAGACCATCCCAGAATGCAGTCACCAGAGCCTCATTACTCCAGCCTAGTTTGGAGGACAAGGTGAGGAAATGGATGGTTTACTGGCCTACAGTAAGACTTCCATGACGCAGTCTAAGGAGCAAAGATGCTGCAGAGGAAACTTGACCCGGTTCAATAGTTGATGAAATGCCCTCAGGAAGGTTTGCGTCTCTCCCATAATGAATTGATCCAAACAAGGAGCTCAAGGGCAACATCATAAAGGCCACTTTCACTCAGTCTGAAACAAACTGATGAGACAAAAGTTCAAAGTACAAGGAACACTGATTTATGAATCCCCTGGATTGCTCGGGGTCACTGCGAAACTATAGAGGGGTAGAATAATGAGGACCAGAGTTTAGAGCTTAATATGTGTCATACCATAGAGTGACAGAGTGGAGAAACCTAGGCTGACCCTCAGACTGGGAACCCTGCACTGTCCCTTTACTCAGAGGTACGCTTGATGGTAGCGAAGTCTGAGTCACCAGCATGACAGCAACTCCTATCCAAGCCCTGGTATAACTCCCCTCCCCCACCCAAGGGGTGAGCCGTGACTGTAGTCACAAACCTCACAATAAAACACGGACAGGGGAGAAACCAAAACTCGTACACATGGCAAGCAAACCAAAAGGAGCAACAATGTGTGCAAAGGGGAAAATAACAAAAGGGAGGAAGTAAACTGACAACCAGAAAACTTCCACCTTTGCACAATAAACACATCACAGATCACCAAAATAGGATCACCACAATAAGACCGGAATCACTGCAAGCTGGAGCTATTATCGGCACAGACTGAAAGAAACCGGTACCTTAAGTAGGAAGGAGACAGCTGCACATGGCAATTAGCAACATGAGCTCCTAGTTCCTGTTCTGTTCTGCAGGAATTAACTCCTGCAGTTCTGAAGACCAGTGAATCTGAATCAGCCCACGTCTGGCTCCGGCTGAACAACTCTGAAGCATCAGGTTACTTGTCAGCTTCTATAGTGTGAACAGAGTCCAACGCCGCCATGCCACCAAGTGTGTGCAGAGCCGAACATCGCATGACAATATGTTGCTGGGACAGGATAGAGTGGAGACATTGGTGTCAAGGCTTGCAAGTGGGTGTCAACTGACCGCAAGTAAGTTAGAATCCAGTCTTGTTGTTCCCATTAGCAGACCATGTTTTACTGCAAGCCTGTGAGTTGAGGAGTACTGGAGCCAGCAGAATCCATTGTCTAGTCAAACTGTTATGCGGGTGTGAGCGGGAGTGGACCCACTGGGTCACAGCACTGGCTCAATCTGGAGGGGATTAATTTAGTGACTACCTCATCTACACTAGAGCCTCTGATGGGGAGGATAGGCTTGTGCTGGAAGGTAGCCACCAGTTGCTACTCCAGGGAGTCCTGGTACTGTGACAGCTGGCCCCAGAGTTTAAGTATATGATACTGACAGTCCCACATGCGGTCAGGTATGTCTGGGATGGCTGATGCAGACTGGACGACTGGAACCAGCAGGTATGAAGGATTTGGCTGATATGGCAGGTGCAGCAGGTATGGCAGGCACATCTGGTATAGCTAGATGCAGCAGGTATGACAGACTCAGCTGGTATTGATGAAGTACAACAGGTACAGCACGTACGATGGGCAGAGCAGATACAGACACTTGATCGCACATACAGGCATCTCTCATGGGGGAAGAATTCTTAAAGTAACTAGTGTCTCTCAGTCATAGGCTGAGAGGCACTTCCATGCTGGCCCTTTAACAATGTGTGTGCGCGAGCGTGCCCCAAGCGTGCTCCCAGGAGACCTGCGTGGTATGTGCAGGCGCTGGGAACCCTCGGCAGGGACCGGGGACACAAAAGCCACCTCTGAGCGGCTGTGAGGGTAAGTGTGCCAGGGAAAAGGGGCAGGACAGTATGGGGACACAGACAACAGTGTTTCATATTATATGTAGTGTTCCATTCCCTTGGTTGGGGATAGTTCTCTTTCCACAATTGATTGTGAATCTGTGTATATTATTTGGAAATGTATCGTTATACTTTTTTAATATGTTGTTTCTTTTTATGTAAGGGACAGTAATAAAGGCAGCAACTATAGCTGGTTCACTCGAGTGAAACATACGCTTTCATATAGTGGAGACACATTATGTTCATGTTCAATGAAACAAAAATGGCATTTGAATTATTGCCTTGTGAATGGGAGATCCAGTAGATGCCTCCAGCAATGAAACCACTAGTCTGTGAGTGGCATCTTAAGAGAAGCAAAGAAATAATTCTATGCCAGAGGCTATGCTTTTGTACAGGGGGAATAAAGCAGCCCAATTTTTTTTATGTATCTGACTACAGAGCAAAAGGATTTTCTGCTAGTTGCCATAAGACATTAATACAATTATTCGGCACTTAGACATCCATAGATCCATAATTTCAACCACATTGTAGCAGCAAGAGGTGGACCTGAAATGAGAGATATTGAAGGAGGAGTAAATGGAAGAGAGGGAGGGAAGGAGTGATGGAAAGAGAGACGGAATGCTATGCACACAGCGAAGCAGATCAACAGAGGATGAAAGTCTCCCTTTCCTGTAAAGAGAGGTTTTGAGAGTGCAGCTTTGGGCGATATATGCCCCTTCTATGTCTTTTTCTGATTCCAGTGCCACATTTCTTCTGAATGAGGTAACCATTTGCTTTTCTTCACAGCCTTGAAGGGAAGGTTGGGGTTGATGTGTGTGGGGACTGAAAGGGGAATCTATCTGTGGTCTAGAGATCTCTTTTCGGGATGTGCACTGAGCCATATCATGCATTGTGCCTTTTAAAAGGTTTTTCCATCTTGAGCTAAATAAAGGAAAATTAAACAAGACAGGGTAAACAATGAGTAGGAAAGGCTAAAATAAAAGAATATTCAAAAAAGCATTTTGTATAGACTCATCACCCTTCGGCAAACAAGATGACTAGCTTCGCTTAGTAACCTTGATGGAGTTCACATTGATGTAATGGCAAAGCAATAAATTGCAAACAAGTGAAATTGTATTTACTGGGTTGACAAATATAAAGCTACACCTTGTGTCATGTACGCGACTGAGAAGAATGATGCCATTCCAGGTATATGAAGTGTGACGCTCACATATGTACCACGTACACACTATATATAACATATGTAGGGTAGAGGAGAGAAATAGACAGTGATGACACCGATGAGGGGGAGATGTGACTCAATGAACTTGATTTACTAGTAATGATTGACAAGGAAAGATGGAAAATAATCAGGCTTGACTGACTGTAGGAGCTGGGATTAAAAAGGTACAGAGCGATGTTGGCCTTAACTGTTAAATGGTAAATTTCTTAGCCTCGATGATGGGCAGATTATCAGCCAGAGAATCTTGGGTGTTATATAATTAATGCCGCATCTTCCATGGTCTACTGACTGTCTTTGAATGCCTGATATTAACACTTTTCTTTACCATCATCCCTTGACATGACAGCCGACCAGCATCATGGCGTCTTATTCAGCCGATCATTGGGAATTGTGTCGCTGTTAAATATATCCATTTTCTTATCACAACCTACAATCAGAATTACAAGGCCATAGCTGCAAAATCCTTTTACTTTAAGGATTAAGCTAATACTCAGTTCTGAAAAATGTTAGTTATAAGACATATTTTAATATAAGTATAATTTGTAATAAAAATAGTGACTGATATCTGCAAAGCACCTGATGATGGTGGTTATAAATGGTCTGAATACCACCTACATAGGGTTGGGGCACGGCTGAAATTTTCTACTCTAACGTATGTCGATAGAATAAGAATTCAGACAAAACCAACACTTTACAGACTTTACAGACTTTACAATTATTTTATACAGTATTTGCAAATATTGCAGAAGCGACACATCCATCAAGTTTAACCTAATATCTTGCACAGAAAGGCAAAACAAATCCCCCCCAGGGCAACCGGGAACAATTTTGCTTTATAGGACAAAAAAATCATCATGACTTCACAAGGGCAGTCAGATCAATTCAGTTCATATTATCCTTTAGTTATATTGATGGTTAACGCTTTTATAAGCAAAGTATTTTTAGGAAAGGTTCTATGATTTCTGCACATCATAGGATATTCTTGTGGTTTGAAATAACTCTGCTAAGTCTTGGGATATAGTCGGCAGTTTTCCCAAATGACAAACTGGCGAGAATTTGTATTGTTAGACTATTCTTCATTGGTTCTTTTTTTTTATTTTATGCACAAAAATTGAATACTTAAATGAGACGTTAAAAATGAAAAGAAACCTGTCAGCTGATTCCTGATGTCCAAACCATGAACAACATGAATCAGAGACCAGCTTCATTACGGCAACCATGTATGTTTTACTGTGTGGTGCTTCAGAGAAAATATACTTTAAAACTGAGATTATGTCATTGCATGTGGCAGCTCCACAACAGTTTCTCCATGCCCTACTTCCCTTAACTGACATGTCTCTTATAATGTGTGTGTATAGGGAGAAAGGGGTGTAGTGCAAGGGGAAGCCACGGGGGACCTAGGCCTTGGACTAGTCTTCCATGTTGCATCGTCAACTGTAAAGGGTACTTTACACGCTGCGATCTGGCTAGCGAGATCGCAAGCGATCGTACCCGCCCCAGTCGGTTGTGCGACACGGGCAAATCGCTGCCCATGCCGCACAACCTCGCTTACCCACGTCACACGCACTTACCTGCCCTGCAACGTCGCTCTGGCCAGCGATCCGCCTCCTTTATAAGGGGGCAGTTCGTGCGGCGTCATAGCGACGTCACACGGCAGGCGTCCAATAGAAGCGGGGGGGCGGAGATGAGCGGGATGTAACATCACGCCCACCTCCTTCCTTACGCATTGTCGGTGAATTCAGGTAAGGAGATGTTCGTCGCTCCTGCGGTGTCACACATAGTGATGTGTGATGCCGCAGGAACGAGGAACAACATCACTAATAAGCAGAGAACGATTTTTAGTTTCAGGACAACCTCTCTGCAGCAAATGATTTTGACCGCTTTTGCAATCGTTTAAGGTCGCTCGTACTTGTCACACACTGCGATATAGTTAATGACGCCGGATGTGCGTCACAAACACCGTCACCCCGACGATAATTCATTAATGATATTGTAGCGTGTAAAGCCCCCTTTAGTGTCTTAAGGTATACTTTTTTTGGAAATGACACAATGTTTTAAACTGAAAAATACAGGAATATAACAATGGAGCTGGTCTCTAATTTACGCTGCCCATGGTTTTGGGAGCATGAATTAGCTGTCAGGTTCCCTATAAAGAAATCGCATTAACTTTTGTAAAAAAACAAATTCAGATTTGGCGGCAACTTTTGGCTAATAATGAAACCCACAAGGGAATGTATACATTTTCATATTGACATTAGCATTTTTGCTAGTGTTGAGCGAGTAGATGACTATTCGTAGTCGCTATGCTGTTAGCAAGTACTGTTCGCTACTCGCGTATTCGTTATGAGTAGCAGGCGCAATGTAAGTCAATGGGAAATACTCGCAAAGTAGCTAGTAACCCGAAAGCCGTACTTTTCATGTGAGTAGCGAATAGTACGGCTTTCGACTTGCTACTTGTAATGAATATGCAAGTAGCGGACAGTACTCACTAACAGATAACAGAATAATTAACTACTTGCTCAACAACTGCAACCACTGAGTAAATTACAGGCAGAACTTTTTTTGGGGCGCTATTTCAAGCAATTTAGATTCCATGGTAGCAGATCTAGGAATTGTTTTTGTAGACAAAATCATCAGCTATCATCTTCCTTATTGGAAGGTGATGTCACAAAATGTGACGCATCAAACACTGAATATGACCTGGAGTCGTGGACAGGATGATGTGGTTGTCACATGACATTATGGCTGGAACTAGCGGTGGTAAAAAAACAGTAAACGGTTCTTAATGTGCTATGTGAGCCTCAATGTTTTCACCTTCTTCACATGGTTGTATCAATGGACGTGATACAGCTCCTTGTTGTACCATGATAAAGTACATTAACTTTCATTTCTCACTGGATAAAATGTTTGTTAATACTTAATAAAACATCAATCAGTGAGTGATACCTGAGGCTTATCCAGAAAGGCTATGGATATACTTCATGACTAAATTTTCCATGTCTTATTTCATCATCATTTCTTAACAGTTATTAGCATTGCCGGGAATTGCTTGGAAGTCAACAATCTTTAAAAGCGTAAAAATCACATATAAAAGGTGCAATTATCTATTTCCCAAATTAGTTAAAATAGTCAGGATATGCTATAAATGTCTCATAGATGAAGGCCCCACCTCTGTCACTCCCAACTATAAGGAGAATACGGTTATATGACCCCCTTTCCATACGCTAAGGAAGTGAGTGACAGCTACATACAGGAGGAGATCAAGTGTGAAGGTGGCCTCATATGTGCATAGATCCAATTGATATGCCAGAAGGGTGGATTCACACATAGTGTATGGGTACACCATGGATTTGGAAACTGCTAACAGCAAAATCTCCATATGTTACATGCTAATTTGCTTCAGCTTCACCCGTAAAGAGACAAAGGATGAAATCCACAGCAAATCTGTAAAATTTGTATTATTTTTCTTAAAACACCATTAATTTCAGGGTGCTGTACATGTGAAGAGGACTTACATATATACAGCGGGTGAAATAAGTATTGAACACGTCACTAATTTTATAAGTAAATATATTTCGAAAAGTTCTATTGACATGAATTTTTCACAATATGTCAGCAACATCCCATCCAATCAACACATACAAAGAAATCAAACCATAGACATCCATACATTAAGTTATGTGTAATAATGGGAAAATGTATTGAACACATGAAGAATGAGAGGTGCAAAAAACCATGGAAAGTCATCACACCAGCTGATATCAATCAGCAATTAGAAAGCAATCCTTTATATATATATATATATATATATATATATATATATATATATACATACACAGTATATACATATGTATTTTATACAAGTACAGTAAACTAAAGGCCTCCATACACATTAGACTGTCAGCCGAATTTGCCAATATTGATGGGTTCGGCCGATGGTCTAATATGTATATGTAGCGCCCCGCGGGGCTTGCAGGGCTACTCGTCACCGGGCCAGTGGTATTTTGAGGTTGCTCTGACTGGCCTGACAAGGCCTCCGTGGCCCCGTTGGCTACATGAAAAGAGTGTGCAAGGGAGATGGGGGTGTTGCTTTGCAGTGCCACCCATGATGCACGGCTAGAGATTAGCCACCGCTGCGAGATGTTACTCTTCTCCAGGGCTGATGTTACCGCAGCTCAGATATTCCAGCTCCCCACAGGTGTAGCGAGCCCCAGGGAGGATGGTGGCGACGGGGGAAAGGGCCGTTGGCGCTGAAGCGCGGGGAGCCGGCTCCGGTAATAAGAGGCTGAGGCAGCGGTTGCGGGTCCAGGTCTTTTACTCACAGTTCTTAGGATGCTGCACTCAGGATACCGGTCAGCACCATGCTGGGCCCCAGCCGATCCCGGATGAATCAGAGGTCACCATCGGTTTTGTGGACCGTGTGAGACCTTCCTCCTTGCACCTTGTAGTGTGGATCCCTGTGGCGTGAAGCTACTTGGGGACCCCAGTGTCCTTGGCTTTAGTTACCATCCCGTTCGCAGGTAGTGCGAAACAATTATGGTGCCGACCGTGGTCTTGACTCCTGTCTCTATATGCTGCTGTGCCCCAAGATCTCTGTGGTGGTGGGCAATGGGACATGAAATCCCCCTTCCCTGCACATTCTGGTAGTGCAACGTGGAGTATGTTCTACCCTAGCCCTCTGCACCCTCCCAGCGCCGGTCCTGAAGGGGCTGTTAGGGCTCACCCTCCGGCTACCATGTTGCTCCTCTGTCTAACCAGCTCCACCCGGTCATCTCCTGTTTCTCCCCGTCTACCTGGTCCTTTCCAGTCTTCTCGGTCCTAATAGAGGGGCTCTGAAGCATGCTCCTCCGCTGCCGTGGTCCTATGAGGCCATGATGTCCTGGCACTCCCCTTCTCTCCTTCCCCGGGATAGCTGTGAAGCACTCATCCTGGGCGGTCTTCCTGAGGGGAGGTGTGTAGCACACCCCTCAGTGACCTAGCTTCTCCTGCGTCTCAGACTTATCTGAAGTGATTTCTTGTGTGTTCTGTAACTTCCCCAGTCAGCCCCCACCTTCCTGATGACTCACCCTGCCCGGGAAAAACCCTTTGCTATGGTAACTGCTGGCTGTGTTGTGTAAGCCATAAGCACAGGATGTTGTGTAAGCTATGAACACCAGTGGTTTACCTCTTCTTACCGGGAATCAGTATTGCACCTTAAGGCAGATGCAATACCCTGTGGCGACTGAAGCCTCAGGGGTGCCACATATATGGGAGGCCAATGATTGTTGGGAGAAATGTCCATCGTGCCTGTCTGATTTCAGACTGCCTATTTCATTGTTCTTCTGGAGATAAGACACCGGACAGTGGCTTACTCATAGAGAACATCGGAGCACTGTATATGGGACAGTCAGGTGAGATGGCTGCCATCTGAACGATTGTCTGAAGCTGACAGCCATCTAAAGTATATGGCCAGCGTAACAGTGAAAGACCAGTAACGATGGAGAGAGAACTCTGTACTTACAGGCTTACAATACAAGCTGCTCGAGAAGAAGAGAATAGATTATGAGGTTGGAACAGCTCAGGTGATAATGATGTGGCAGCAGGACTATTGCAACTTATAAACTTCATAGAAAAAGCACCACTATGAATACTAAAATATAACCTTTAACCCCTTAACGACCGTGGGCCGTAAAATTACGTCCTAAATGACATAATCTTACTGCCCGCGGTCCTCCGGCGGCAGCATGCCGCGATCGGCACACATCTCAGCTGATTTTCACAGCTGAGATGTGTGCCTGCTAGGCACGAGCAGAATCGTTATCTGCTCGTGCCGATTAACCCCTTATAATGGCGCTGTCAATACATGACAGCGCCATTATAAGCGCAATCGTGGTAAAGTTTTACTTACCGCCGAAACCGGAAGTCACGTGACGCGATCACGTGACTCCCGATAGTTGCCATGGTAGTACAGGGTCATGTGATGACTCCTGTACTACACATGAATTGGTTTCACTTTCGCTGTGCCCGGGGCACAGCAAAAGAGAAAGACAGCGTATCTGCTGTTTACAGCCTTCCAGCTGTGATCAGCAGATACTGCAGAGCGATCGGAATGCTGATCGCAATAGCCCCGTAGGGGGACTAGTAAAATAAAAAAAAAAAGTAAAAAAATAAGTTTTAAAAAATTAAAAAAAAACAAAAAAACCTAAAAGTTCAAATCACCCCCCATTCGCCCCATTAAAAATTAAAGGGTTAAAAAAATAAAAAATATACACACATTTGGTATCGCCGCGTTCAGAAACGCCCGATCTATCAAAATATAAAATCAATTAATCTGATCAGTAAACGGCGTAGCGGCAAAAAAATTCCAAACGCCAAAACGACGTTTTTTTGTCGCCACAACTTTTGCGCAAAATGCAATAAGAAGCGATCAAAACGTAGCATCTGCGCAAAAATGGTACCGTTAAAAACGTCAGCTCGAGACGGAAAAAATAAGCCGTCATTGAGCCTAAGATCCCGAAAAATGAGAACGCTACGGGTCACGGAATATGGCGTAAAACGTGCGCCACTTTTTTCGGACAAACTTCCGATTTTTTTTTAACCCCTTATATAAAAGTAAACCTATACATGTTTGGTGTCTACGAACTCGCACTGACCTGAGGCATCACACCCACATATCAGTTTTACCATATAGTGAACACAGTGAATAAAATATCTCAAAAACCATAGTGCTATCGCACTTTTTTTGCAATTTTTCAGCATTTGGAATTTTTTTGCCATTTTCTAGTACACTATATGGTAAAACTGATGGTTTCATTTAAAAGTACAGCTCGTTCCGCAAAAAATGAGCCCTCACATGACCATATTGACTGAAAAATAAAAAAGTTACGTCTCTCAGAAAAAGAATGGCGAAAAAAAAAAACGGAAAGCGAAAAATCGGCCGGTCGTGAAAGGGTTAATTGAACATAGTTAAAACTCATTGAATAAACATGTGAAAAGATCCCTGAACCTGGTTAGGAAATAAGAGTCCACATAAGTCATAAGACGAGAAAAAATGTGGTTTAAAACTATCCCAAGATATTGATATTCTTAGGTAGTAAAGTAATCACCAGCTCGATCAAAGAGTGGGGAACAAGAATTCAAGACTGACACCTATTTATAGTATAGGATCAATTGTTATAAAAACTTTTCAAAGATAGCACAGCTAGACAGTGGTCCAAGTGGCTATCCTACAATCCCATATATTCTGTATACATCTTAAGACAGACATAGAATAGTCTCACCCATGTTGCCCCATCTATTAGGCGGTGGTTAGTCTTATATCAACCAGTCTTGGAGGCTATATTGGAGACTGAGCCACTGTCCATGCATGGGAATACACAGGCTCTTCACAATCACATAACTCCCGCCTTTACAACGGTGGTCCACAGCTGGCCCTCATTGTGACTGACCCTATGTCTCACCCAATTGCCTCCAGAAGCGTTCTGGATCATCGGGGAGAAAAAATACTGCATCTCAAAACTTCATAGGGCTAATAACCAGTGAACTAATCCTGAACCTGGTATTACAAAGGTATAGACAAAAAACTCACCTGAGTCAGCGATGATACAAGCTTTCCTGAAGTATTGGGAAAATCTGTCTTCTCTGAATACAGATTTTACCATGAATTGAGAGGGAAAAGAGTGAAAATTTAATCCAAGAGGAGAAAGAAGCAGATATCTCTGATAAGATATCTAAAAAGTTTTTTATTTTCATGCGTACTACTGATTTATTAAATAAAAATTATTATGACAGTAATTATTGAAAGGCACATATATAACGATCAGGCAAAACATTGAAACTACTGACAAGTGAAGTCAAGTTCTTTACATTGACATGTTGGAAGCATGAAAAATGTCAAGCATAATCTGAGCAACTTTGAGCAAGTCAGAACATCTCCAAAATGAAAAACATTATCTGGGTGTGAACAGATAAGTATAGTGAGTACATAATAAATGTGTTCAAAGAAGGACAATCAGAACCAGCAACAACGTTATGAGGACTCAAGGTTAATTGATTGCATATTGGAAGTGAAAGCTGCTTCGATCTTACCAGACAGCTACTTTTTGCACAAATTAGAGGAAACATGTAAGTTAATTAAATTAGAAAGATACTAAAAGACATAGTACCGTGTTTCCCCCAAAATAAGATAGGGTCGTATATTATTTTTTTGCAACGAAAGATGTGCTAGGGCTTAGTTTTAGAGGATGCCTTATATTTTCCCATGAACAACAATCCTCATTTATTCTTGAACAAAAAGGTCAACATTTATTCAAATATAGTCATGTCATCACATATCGGAACATCAACATTTTGTGTTAATCCTATTACTGGTTCAGATGCACATTTTCTTATCTGATCTGCTATTCTCATGGTGAAGAACCAGGAATATAGTGGTGGGTACATACCATATTTATAAAGGTTTAAATTACCTGCTTAAATGTATCATTCTCTATGTACTGCTAAGTTTACCCGACACTCTCTAAAAGAATCACACTTACCAGACCACAAACAACTAGAGTGAGCAAGTGAATGGGCTCTCATCTACAAATCTGCATCGCTGTTAGGTCCCCATTCATTTTACAGCGCGGTTGGTTCCCCCTGGTGACTGGAAACAGTATCACTTGCAAATAATGATACAGGTACCTGAGCTGTTTCTGAGAGCTGCAATGCCATGCAGCTGGAATGGCGAATGACCTGATAGTGACGCAGATCTTTGTGTGAGAGCCCATCCATCATTGGCACTTGCTAACTGTATTAGTTTGGGGTCTGGTGAGTGTGTTTCTTTTTTTGGCGGGTCTGCTTTCTTTTGGGGGTTTTTCCTTTCCATTGGGATGTCTGCTTCCTTTCATGAAGAGTCCTACTGTATTCTTTAACTTTTTTAGCTGTTACTTCTATATCTAACTGCAGCTAGGGCTTATTTTTGGAGTAGGGCTTATATTTCAAGCATACTAAAAAAAAAACAAAAAACTCCTACTAGGGCTTATTTTTGGGTTAGGTCTTATTTTCAGGGAAACAGGGTACGTTACAGCTTGATGCCTTTCAGGCTTCACAGCTGCACACCGCTTCCATCAACATGACCATGATTACCCTTGTCAACCATAAGGGTGCTTACAGTGGGCAGATGAACAGCAGAACTAGACCATGGAGCAATAGTAAATGGTGGCCAGGTCTTATAAATCCTGTTATCTTTGACATCATGGGTTCCGAAACTGTGGCTTGGAAGCCAAATGTGGCTTTTGGGCCTATTGTGTGGCTTAGTGCATTAGCACAGAGTCAGGTGAAATGCTATGAAGAGTTGGTCTCTAGATGACATTTATGAGTAGCCCCGCACAGAAGAGCAAAACTGAATGATCACATGCTGGCCTTGGGAGTGGACAGATAAATTATGTATAGTAATCTGGAGACAGGATGATACTGCCAGTCGGAGGAGGTGAAATTGGATCTGATAGTAAGGTGTGAATGGTTGATACTTGAATACAGACTCAGGGCAAGGTGAAGTTCTTGCCTTGGATGTACATATACCGCCTCAGTGTGATTTCTGTAGGAAAGCTTTGTCTGTCATTATACAGATAACGGGGAGTTTGGGTGTCACTTATTTGAAGGGACGAGTGCAAGATGTCACTATTCTGGGAGTGAGAGGTCTAGATCTGGGTCACGAATCATCAGGGAAAGAGATTTCACCAGGATACACTGAAGGATGAAGGCAAGCCTGAGTAGCCAAAGTGATGCCAGGGGACCTTGGGTCCTGGCCTTTTTGTACATGTTACTTTGACCACCTACCTAAACATTACTGAAGAACTAATGTGTTCCTGCATGGAAGCGGTATTTCCTCTTAGCAGAATAATGCCCATGTCACACTGCAGAAATTGTTCATGGTTGTTTTATTGTTCTGGGTGACCAGGGTGATATATGTTAATTTATTTCGTTTTCTAAATTCAATACATTTTGAACTTTCCTAACCAAGTGTTATGTAATGAAAAATTACAAAGTAAAACTGTGCTATGTATGCAGTAAGTTGTATTACTAAAAGATAGCGGATTTAGACTTTGCTGCCAAGTGCAGCACCAACTGTAAATGTATTCCTGATGTAAGGTAAATAGTCCATGCAAATTGCAACAGATGGATTGTGCACAGTATTCCCTGAGTAGGAGAGCAGTTGTGGTGCTGTTGCTCTGGGATTTCTGATTCTAACTCAGTTGAGGATTTTTCTAGGTAATGTACAATATTATTAATTTTTTGTGAAGTAATTTATAAAAACACAAGTTCATATTTACCCGTGTTTCCCCGAAAATAAGACAGGGTCTTATAATATTTTGGTGTCCGAAAGATGGGTTAGGGCTTATTTTCAGGGGATGTCTTATTTTTTTCTATGAACAACAATCCACATTTATTATCTATCTATATCTTACCTATCTACTCTCTCTCTCATATATATTATATATATATATATATATATAGATATATATAAGTCTTTTATCTATCTATCTTCCTAGCTATCCATATACACACACACACACACACACACACACACACCAGCCTGTCTCCTCTTCAGCTTTAGACTCCTGAAATTAGGAGACTGTTACGTCACCCCCGGAGTCCGCTCCAGCGACTTCTGCTCCGATCGCCAGGCGACGCCTAGTTCCTGCCGTGGATGGTGCTGGTGATGGGAGAGGAGTCGATGCCAGCGGCACCGGTGGGCGCAGGCTCCGATCATCCACTGGGCTGGGTTATCTTGGGATCTGTAGTACCACTGACTGACTGTGGGTGGCATGTGTCTTCCAGCTGAAGTTGCCAGCATTCAGCTACAGCCAATGGGAAGACACCACACCCTTCTTAGTTCCCCTCCTGTCTGCTGACCTCTGCCAGAGATAGTTCTGATTTCCTGGCTCCTGATCCGCCCTATTCTGTTTTATGATTCCTGTGTGCTGTCTTCTGCGTGTTTTCTGACTACCCTTCTGTCTGCTGTTTTTGTACCTCGCTGCCCGATCCGGATTTGACCTCTGCTACGTTTTGTGATTACGTCCTTGCCTGCCGATTCTGTCCCTGTTCTGCTATTCCTGGTTTGACCCTGCCTGACGATTACTCTCATCAGCCTTCCACAGGTAGTGATCTCCAGGGCCCTGTGTAATTCCAAATCCCTGTATAGGGGTTAAAGGGTTTCAGGGTTCTGGGGGTCCTGCTTGGTGAGTGGCTTCCCTCTAGACTGTCCATTACATCACATCTGAGTCTGTTGATCCAGGCAGGCGTTAAAGAGACCTTTTAGTGACAATCTAATCACATGATGTGATGTCACAAAAGGTCCTGAGGCAGTTATCATCAGGATATAAAAACTAGGGCCCATAGGAGAATGGAAACCCTATGATATTGCCTAGTTTACTCTCCCTTCGACCAAATGCCAGTCCTGCATACCAACCTGTCTCCTGTTTAATTCTTTTAGACTCCTGCAATTAAGAGAGACCTTTGATGACCTCACATTACATGACTGTGAAGTCATCAAAGGTCTTTAAACAATCTTAACCTCGGAATACAAATGCTGGAGCCCCTAAGAGAGTGGGGCCCTGGGAAATTGTGCAGTTTGACTCCTCCTAACGCCAGCCCAGACTGTAACTAGGGCTCATTTTTGGAGTAGGGCCTATATTTCAAGCATACTCCAAAAATCCTGTAAAATCATGCTAGGGCTTATTTTCGGGGTAGGTCTTATTTTTGGGAAACACAGTACATCTAAAAAATTGGGGAGAAAAATTGTCAAAATGGGGGAAATAAAAGAACGTATTTTTTTTTTTTGTTTCCAGCAGAAGTTCACCATATATCATATACAGTATTTCTAGGGGACCCTAAAGCTTTTCTCAATTTCCCATTTCTAATCCCCTAATGATAATTTTACTTGTGGCGTTTTCATCACATCAAAATATTTGGTTCTGGACCAAAAGAACAACTGGGAACATAATTTTGGGCCCGTAGTTTCCAGATTCCCTTCTTTTACACAAATATTGTGCAGAATTATATGGCTTTTAACTTGAACAAGAATCTCCCTAGTATTACTAACTGGAAGCCAACACTATAACCAGAACTCTTTGGCCCACGTTTATTTAGCAGTTTAGTCAAGTTTTTGGTGTAAACCAAGTCCCAAAAACAACATTGGTGGCACTTTTAATTTAATGTTCCCCTAATGATGGCAGCATGCCAGGATTGTAAATACTATCTTCTACTATTTAGAATTGCCAAAAGTTATTACATATAATAAAAAATGCAAAAAAAAAAAACCAGCAAAACTGTACTAAAAATGTTGAGCAAACCTGGACATTGTGTTTTTGAGTAATTTCAAGTCTTATTTCGCAAACAGCTTTTAATGCATTTGTTGTAATGGCCTTTACATTGGTGTTCTTAACAATACTGTAGGTTATCTTTTTTATTACAAAACATACGAGGTTAGATTTTGCTTCAAAGTGTTAAGCAAAGTACTAAAAGCATAGATACACACTGTGCTTTTGCTTTTTTGTTGCATTCTTGTATCAGTTGCTTTTTTCAATGCACATGTTCTGTCTGTGATGTTTTAAAAATTGTTCAATTGAATTCACTCAAGGACTTTAAAAATACAGAGAAAAAAAATGAGAAAGAAGGGTGAAAAAAACTACTGGAAACTGTAAAAAAAGGTTTTAGTATAAAAATCTGAAACACATGCCACTTGTTTCTGAAAAAGGTATGTGTGAAGAAGAAGAAAATGTGTGCAAATTGATGACTCATTGGTAGTGTCCATTTATTTGAGCAAACATTTTTCAGCCATGGAAGTTCATAGTAAAACATCATGGCCGCATATTTTTCACTGTACAATACACTACCTGTCCATGTGAGTAAATTAATTCTCAAAATTAAGTATGCTTACAGTCAGTGTACGGCTCAAGCACATGACATAGCTGCGTGCATGGGAACTAAATAGCTTCTTATTATAGAGTCACATGACCTCTGCTGATTGCTGTGGGTGCATACATAAGGAAGACGATGGCACAGATGACATTTTTGTATACTTGTATTTATACAGAATTTACCTGAAAAAAATCTGTAAATGCATATGAAAATGTAAATTACAGTAAAGGGGACATGTTGTCATGGGTAAGACACAGCAAAACCAAAGTGAGGGCACCTAGACTGGCCCTCAGACTAGAGGCCCTAAACTGTCCTTTATTCCAGAGGTAGGCATGATGGTAGCCAGGTCTGGACTGCCAGCGTAGCCCTAACTCCTGAGGAGTCCTGGTTTAACACTCCCGGTAAGGGCTGGGAAAGGAGTAAAGAATTTCATAAATACTGACAGAGGAAAACCAAAGCTCAAACTGAGTGCAAGCACACAGAGGGGAAAAACAATACATGCTCAGGGAGAAATAAAGTACAGGGAGAAAATAAACAAACAACAAGGAAATTTCCACAGCACACCAAATTGCATACAGCAGCTCACAAACAACTTATCACCACACACAAAGAGCAATTACTCTTGGCTAGAGCTCTTTTTAGCATGTGAGGCTAGGCTTCACCATGTTTTATATGGCGGAGAGAGTTGTGGTAGGACATCAGCAACCTGTATATATATATATATATATATATATATATATATATATATATATATATATATATATATATATATATATCAGCCAGCAGGAATTAACTCCTGCTAAACTGATGACCAGAGAGCACTAAACCATCGATGCCTGACTCTGGCTAAGCAACTAAGAAGCATCAGGTTGCCTGCCAAAGTCTGCAATGTGAATAGAGTGTAGAGTCGCCATGACACCTAGTGAGTGAGAGGCAGAACACCACATGACACATGTACCTCTATGGAAGCTTTACACACGCACACATGAGCCCTAAAACATGACTCCAAATGGGGAGTAAAGAAGAGGAGTGCAGAGGTTTCAGACTCACATGCCACTGTGCCCCCCAGGTGGTAGATAACAGGGCAGTTGTACTATAACTTTCACATGGAGCCATATTACAGATGTTGCATCATGTCCCAGGGGTTAAGTACAGGCTCATGAACACAGCAAAGACACATGCACAAATTCTGTATGTGGGCACTTTGTGCACCATCATAAGGTTTTCCATAAAATCACTTGCTGAATATGGCACATAGGTATGCTCCATCATTGCACCCCAAAAATGTTTAATTCAGTCATACTGTTGGTTGCTCTGGAGTTGTGCTTGTAATATGGCCTTAATACCAGCATCACATTTTTGCAATATTTGAAACTACTGATGAGCGCGCACTATAATGCTCCAGTGCTTGGTACTCGAACCGAGCAGGTTGGAAACTCGGACAAGCTTGACTCGCATACCGAGTATAATTGAAATCAATGGAAAGCTCAAGCATTTTTCCGGAAATCCCTGATAGGAGGTCTGTGGACTAAATCTCTCTCTCGCCCCCCCCAGCCCTCCTGTTAGAGGTTTCCGAAGAAATGAGAGCGAAAGCATATTCTGGCAGGGAAATTGAGCGTCGTGAGCACCCTGATAGTTCATCACTACTTGAAACAAATAACATGCATCTTAAAGTGGTATCTTGCAGGGGTTTCCATGGTCTGCAGGTTACGACTTTTAAAAATTTAAATTAGATATAAAAGTACCCCTTTAATGTAGGCAGAGAGAGATGCGTTTGGAAATCCTCTTTACATAACGATCAGTGTCAGTCATAAGCGGCTTAATTAACTGGCTCCTCGCACTGTGCAGCTGCAAAGCAGTAATTTATGGCAAGCTTCAATTACATTTTATTTTTTATTGTTGCTGCCAGTACTGCATACAAATAAGTTGTCACTGGAAATTGTTACATTTGTGATTTGCAATCAGAATTTGCAGTATTACATCGCTTCAGGAATAACTTAACGTGATGTGTTTGGAGCCTTCATTTTTCCATGTAGAAAAAAAATCTGCTTCGTTCTTGAAATGGGAGTGCTTACTCCAGATTTAGTTTCAGCTTATGGCAGCACAACAATGTGAAATGTCAAATATTTATTTGGGAAGCCTGATAGAGTAACTTCTGCATAAGGCATGTATTTAGATATAAGCTCTTGAATTGAGGAAAATTTATGGTATATCTGTTGCGCAATTGATCTCTGGAACACAACCTATTAGGAGAACGAGGATTAAGACACTTTCATATGCGTTGTATATTGATGAAAAAGCTTGGACTGGCCACAGGACTCCTGACCCAAACTAAGAGCCTTAAGCTGGTGTCACACATAACGACGACGACAACGACGTCGCTGCTACGTCACCATTTTCTGTGACGTTGCAGCGACGTCCCGTCGCTGTCGCTGTGTGTGACATCCAGCAACGACCTGGCCCCTGCTGTGAGGTCGCCGGTCGTTGCTGAATGTCCAGCTTCATTTTTTGGTCGTCACTCTCCCGCTGTGACACACACATCGCTGTGTGTGACAGCGAGAGAGCGACGAAATGAAGCGATCAGGAGCCGGCACTGGCAGCTGCGGTAAGCTGTAACCAGCGTAAACATCGGGTAACCAAGGGAAGACCTTTCCCTGGTTACCCGATGTTTACGCTGGTTACCAGCCTCCGCTCTTGCTGCCAGCGCCGGCTCCTGCACTGTGACATGTGGCTGCAGTATGCATCGGGTAATTAACCCGATGCATACTGTAGCAAGGAGAGCAAGGAGCCAGCGCTAAGCAGTGCGCGCGGCTCCCTGCTCTCTGCACTGTGACATGTAGCTGCAGCACACATCGGGTTAATTAACCCGATGTGTGCTGCAGGAGAGCAAGGAGCCAGCGCTAAGCGCGGCTCCCTGCTCTCTGAACTGTGACATGTAGCTGCAGCACACATCGGGTTAATTAACCCGATGTGTGCTGCAGGAGAGCAAGGAGCCAGCGCTAAGCGCGGCTCCCTGCTCTCTGAACATGTAGCACAGCGACCTTATGATCGCTGCTTCTGCTGTGTTTGACAGCTAAGCAGCGATCATAACAGCGACTTACAAGGTCGCTGTTACGTCACCGAAAATGGTGACGTAACAGCGACGTCGTTGTCGCTGTCGTTTAGTGTGACACCAGCTTTACACATACCTATAAGGATGATAGTTTGGGTGAGGAGTAGAGATAAGAGAACACGAACTGTAAAGTTCCTAGTTCATATCAATCACAGACAGTCTCTATGTTTGAGTGTTGTACTTATGCTGACCACTCGATCGAGCATCGCTGTGCTCGGGTACACTCGGGGTTCGGCCCACTGCAAGCCACTTGCAGTCTCTGAATTGCCTTCACAGGGGGTAAAAGCAATGTTTTCAGATATAGTGTGTCCAAAATAAAAAAAAAACGCCCTCTCCTGGAAGTGCTCTGTTTATGGCTAGCTGTATGTGCGCAGAGAGCAGAACTGCCGAATCGTTGACTTCCAGTGGGGTTCGGGCTCTGGGATAAAGTTCCGATCAAGTCCGGGTCCTGAACTGAACTTTAGGCCTCGATTCCACCTGCACATAAGCTTCCAATGCGAGAGCATCGGAAGCGATAGGCTAATGACCCTCTGCTGTGAGTGTGAGCCGAGGGTCATGCAACTGTGATCCAATCTTGTGATCGGATCACAGCTGTGGAGAAGGGGAGGAGCACTTTCTCCCTCTCCTCCGGATGACATGTGAGTGCAGTGCAATGCTTCACATGCACCCATAGACTTGTATGGGTGCATGTGAGCCAACTCTCGCTGCCAAACGCAGCATGCTACAATTCTTTTCTCATGCCGATATAGCATGAGAACTCAATCACAGATAGACACTGTCCCACAGTTTAGCACCGGTGTGAGTGCAATCCGATGTTTTATCGGATTGCACTGGTCAGTGTTTAATACAAGTGGAACCAAGCCCTAATCTAAAGTCCAGCTTAACATGGCGAACTCGAACTTCCACGGTTCTGCTCATCTCTAGTCAGGAGACCTGGCGGCATTGGTCAGTGTTTTGCATTCTTTATATGAATATGCTTATTAGCATTAGGGCTAGTGCAGACAACCATATTATACCAATGTCTGCTTTCTGAGTACAAATGGGACATTACACTGACCAATGTAGTTCAATAGGGCTGTTCAACGGTCAATTTTTTCACATGGACCGAGTGTCCGTGTGAAAGAAAACGCAGCATGCAATACTCTCTCCCATATTTTGGCCTGGGACAGCTCATAAAGTCCCACGGCTTTCAGTATCATCTCTATGCTGATGATACGCAGATCTACCTCTCTGGACCTGACATCATCTCCCTACTAACCAGAATCCCACAATGTCTGTCTGCTATTTCATCCTTTTTCTCTGCTCGATTCCTAAAACTGAACATGGACAAAACAGAATTCATTGTCTTTCCTCCTCCTCACTCAACTCCCCCACCTGACATATCCATCAATGTCAATGGCTGCTCACTTTCCCCAGTGCCACGTGCTCACTGCCTGGGAGTAATCCTAGACTCTGATCTCTCTTTCAAGCCACACATCCAAGCCCTTTTCACCTCCTGCCGCCTCCAACTCAAAAATATTTCCCGGATCCGTACGTTCCTTTCCCAAGAAGCTGCAAAAACCCTAATACATGCCCTTATTATCTCCGGTCTGGATTATTGCAACCTCCTGCTCTGTGGCCTCCCTTCTAACAGTCTCGCACCCCTACAATCTATTCTAAACTATGCTGCCCGGCTAATCCACCTGTCCCCCCACTACTCCCCGACCTCTCCTCTCTGCCAATCCCTTCACTGGCTTCCCATTGACAACGACTCCAGTTCAAAACACTAACCATGACATACAAAGCCATCCACAACCTGTCTCCTCCCTATATCTGTGACCTAGTCTCTCGGTACTTACCTACATGTAACCTCCGATCCTCACAAGATCTCCTTCTCTACTCCCCTCTTATCTCCTCTTCCCACTATCGCATCCAAGATTTCTCCCATGCCTCCCCCATACTCTGGAATGCTCTGCCACAACACATCAGACTCTTGCCTACCTTGCCAAGCTTCAAAAGGAACCTGAAGACCCACCTCTTCCGACAAGCCTACAACCTGCCGTAACCCTCAGTCTGATACAGCGCCGCACAATCAGCTCTACCCTAACCTACTGTATCCTCATCTATCCCTTGTAGACTGTGAGCCCTCGCGGGCAGGGACCTCTCTCCTCCTGTACCTGTCTGTGTTTTGTACTGTTTATGATTATTGTACTTGTCCCTATTATGTACACCCCTTTCACATGTCAAGCGCCATGGAATTGATGGCGCTATAATAATAAATAATAACAATAATAATAATAATATCTCGGATGAGACTCGCCTATAAAGTTTATCAGATTCCATACAGATTATCTGTATAGCATCTAATTTTTGGGGTACATTGAATGTTGATTGATAAGGATGGCACACGAAGGAAATACGAATGAAATCGTCCAAGTTTTCTGGGTGAAAATTGGACAATTTTTTCCTAAGCTTGCCTCACCCTGGCCTTAAAGAAAGAGCTTTACTTACATGGTTAAGTAATCCCTTTTATGAGGTTGTCTAGGCTCCGTATCCGCCAGTGATCTTGAGGCCACACATAAGGCATATTTAATTAATTGAATTGCTTAAAAGATAAAATTGTTGCTAAGTTAATTGTTCTCTTCCTTTGATTACCCAGTAACTGTTATGGATTGCAGATTACTGTATGGACACAGCTTTGAAAGAGTGTCTTCATTATTGCCACTTCCAGAAAATCAAACTATTGAATCTGCGTTACATAGAGTAGCATGTACAGCAAATGTCTATTCGTTAGGTCTCATTCAGACGTCTGTGCCAATCAGTCTGAGCACAGACAGCCACAGAACGGACTGACCGCAACTCTCCCGAACTGAGCGTGGCAGCTTTATATATTTCTAGGAGACCATTATGCTTGGCTCAGGAAACCAGTGGCCAGTCCTTGATTTGCAGACAGAGATTGGGCCAAAATTTACAGACGTCTGATTGAGCCCTTACAGCCCTGATCCACTACAGATTCCCCATCTCCATTACTAAACCTGAAGCAGTCAAATCTGCACCAAATTATGCCAATTTTGTTGTGGAAATGCTGTGAATTCTCTGTAGATTAGGATGAAATCTACAATGAATATTAGCAGTAGTAATTAACAAATTCACAACGACAGTTAATTTCCTCCATAAATTTTATCTTCAGTATGTTAGTAGCTTTTGACCAGTTCCCAACCACAATACTGGTACAATAATATGCAGCAGATGTTCTGCCAGGAAAATTACGATGGGAAATTTGTCATGTATGTGCTGAATCAACAGGCGTTTCAATGTGCGTTGCCCCTAACTCCTCAATCAGATTTAGATTATATATATATATATATATATATATATATATATATATGTATATATATATATATATATATATATATATATGAAAAGGCTTATTTTTCATCCGTGTGCTAGACTAGATTTTCAGCCATTTTTGGCCTGTTGACCATCAATGTGATTTGGGTTTTTAATTGAAGAGTATAAAATGGATAGGACTAGGATGCAACATGGATGAGAACCATGCGCTCTCCTTGTGGCTCATGAACAGCCCCATAGACAATAATGGAACATGTACATGAATCACAGAGGTCTCAATGAGAACGTAGTCTGGTATGGGTTTACTATCACAAAACAACTACAACTACACACCTTTTTCTTACCAGTTTTATCCCTTTAAGTCACGTGCACACATTGAATATTTCTTGATTTTTTTATCTAAATATTTGTAGCCAATACCAGGAGTGGAACAATTAGAGGAAACGTATAATAGAAACATGGGCACCACTTCTACATTTTTCACCCACTCCTGCTTTTGGCTACAGATGCTGAGGTAAAAAGCTCACCAATTACTCAACGTGTGCATGTGGCCTTAAAGTGCGATATATTTTTGCAATTATTTTTGAGGACATTTTTTGTAAAATTTAACACATACTTTTATTTTGGGGGGTTTGAAGTCCTAAGAGAAATATGTTGTAAAAAAGAAACAACACAAACTGCAAAAACTAACACAAAAATGACAAAAACTAAAACTCCTTTCTATGAACCTAAGTAAAAACTTACCACAGCATTTTATACCCCCCAAAAAATACTTTTAGGCTGGGTTCTCATTACCATATATTCTACATCCAAGAAAAATGGCCTGATTATGCTAATCAGACTCTGATCAGAGTTTGATCAGAGTGTCATCAGAGTGGGATTCGCTTTACTCTCAGAGGTCGGAGTCAAACTTGCGAGTGACTCACGCAAGTCTCGCATCGCATCACCCAGCACGGCCACACACTATCCTGACAGGAGTGGGTCAGTTACTTACATGTATTTCTATGCAGCTGACCCGCTCCTGTTAGGAGTGTGTGCAGCCGTGATGGGTGTGGCAATGTGAGACTCGCCCGAGTCACTCGCAAGTATGATTCTGGCTAGAGGTGGAGAACAAAAAAAAAAATGTTTCCCCATTCTGTCAATCCATGAAAATCGTAACACACTCAGATGTCATCAGATTACAGTCCAATTCTTTTCACAGACCCATAAGCTTGAATGGCTGACTACCATCCAATTCACGGAGACAAATAGTGTGTGCTGCAATTTTTTTTCTCGAACTGCTTTATTGAATAACATTGGTCTAAGTGTGAACGTGTCTGGGGTGGTGGGTGTGAGCGAGGGACTCAGTTTCTATCCCCTGGCATGCTACAGAAATGAGGGGTTGTGTGTGTGGGTGGCTGGGTTGATGTCATTACCATGTATACTTTCACCTTTGGACCCCTCTATCTTCAGGATAACAACATCAGATGAGTTAGTACAAACAGGGCACACTTTATTGTGCAGACAAAGTACATAGTACAGCAGGCAGCACGCTTCATAATAACGTCTGTACTGCACAGAGGAACATTCTTAATAGTTTCTCTTAATTAAATATCCAAAGGACAATGGTTAGTGCGCATACCCAATGTTCCTACAATTCTGCAGCTAGATTTTCAGGCAAAACCCCCAAATTAGTCTAGGATCAAACTAAAAACTTAGAAAAAATTCCTATAAATAATTAGCGCTGAATTAAGGGTTAATGATAATTATTTATTTCTAGCCTTATTCTAGTAAAAAATACTTGCGATAATGATAAACAAGAGAACACATAAATACACATAAACAACAATACAAAAACTTTAGAAAAAATATTCCTCTAAAAAGGTGTGGCGCCCCGGCCGGAGGCTACCACATTCTGATAGAAAAAATTGTTTTGTTTGAGATTAAAAGCGATTATAGTGAAGAAGGGTTTGGACGTTTTTTTCCAGATGAAAAAAATTGAAACATTTTTTTTAGAAAGTATAATGACAACGGCCAAAGAGTATTATTCCAGTGATACAGTCCGTTAAGGTCAAAACAGTATTTTTGGAGTTTGTTATAACTTCACAAGAGCTGCAACTGCTCCATGTATTGCAGATATTAAAAGCCACGCGCTCCAGATAAACCAAGCTCCCTTTGGTATGTTTAAACTTCCCGCACTCCTAGCAGTAAGCCAGGAGTAAAGCAGGAATGCAACTGTGACGCCCTGGCAAAACCACGTAGTCACAGTTAGGCCCCTGCACAACACCGTTCCGTCATTAGGAAACACACAGCCAACCAGGAAATCCTAGTTACCCCCCCTTAGGGAAAGATAGACACACCAGTGGCAGTGACCAGGCGGTTGGAACACGCCCACTCAGGGGTCTAGACAGCCCAGGGCGGGAGAACAGCAGATCAGTTCTGAGTAAGTGGTAGAGTTCAGTTTGGAGAGGAGTTTAGGCTGGAGCTAGGGGTAGCGCCAGCAGTGAAGTTCAAGTTGAACGGTACCAGGGTAGGAGCCCTGGTGCCACTGGCTAGGAGGCAGACGGTGGTATCCGTCAGCAGGAGACGGGAAGACGGCTTGGCAGAACCGAGGTGGACCGGGACAGGGTTGTAGCTCGCCGTTACCGACACGGGGAACCGACCCAGAAACCGTAGCACAAAAGGGGGTACTCGGACCCTGAAACCAGAAACCGGAAACAAGCGGACTGCTAAATTAACCGATTGAGGCCAGGACTAGAGGTTCTGTCCCACCCAAAGTCCCTCATAGAAGACAACAGCCCACCGATTAGGGATAAGAGGTCACCGCCAGGGCCCATAGATCCCACGGGTCAGCGTCTGCGGGCACGGCTCCTTAGGCCACATCCAGCTGGGAGTGGACTCCTACGTTTCGCACTGGGAAGTCATTTTTACTTAAAAGCAGTGCAGGAAAAGGATAGAGTCCACCAGCCGGGTGGGGGACCAGAACGCGACCGGTCGCGGCACCGGCCACCATCACCTTGGTTTACCAGAGACTTGTGTGTTTTACTAACTGTGAGTACACCAGCACTCCTGCGGTCGCTATCCCCTGCACGCACCAACCGGGCCCCGGGGCCACCATCCCTGCCCACGGAGGGGTTAATAACTTGCTGCACGACATCTTCCCCCGGGTGCCCCGTAACAGCAGCGGTGGTGTCCCACCTCACCACACACCGTGGGTGGCGTCACGAACTTAATACGGCCCAGCCCGTACATATATGTACCCCCATTTATTCGGCGTGTCCGCGAGACCCCCGGGTCCGGAGACCCTCGAGCCACCTCCCCTGAAGGCCCGGACCCGATCAGCAGCAGCCGGCTGCTGGCACGGGGGCAGCACACAACAATACACCGGAACACCCGTGACGGATACCCAGTGCAGGTTACCTAATAAACAATACCGACCAGGAGATCCCAAGGCAGTGCAGTCTCTGCGCGATGCAGCTTTCTCGTGCCTGGATAGAGTTGATTAGACAAAATTTTTGTCCTGGTCGGTATTGTTTATCAGGTAAGCTGCACTGGGCATCTGTCACTGGTGTCCCGGAGTATTGTTGCATTCCTGCTTTACTCCTGGCTTAGTGCTAGGAGTGCGGGAAGTTTAAACATACTAAGGGGAGCTTGGTTTATGTGGAGCGCGTGGCTTTTAATATCTGCAATACTTGGAGGAGTTGCAGCTCTTGTGAAGTTATAACAAAGTCCAAAAATACTGTTTTGACCTTAACGGACTGTATCACTGGAAAAATACTCTTTGGACGTTGTCATTATACGTTCTAAAAAAAAATGTTTTAATTTTTTCATCTGGAAAAAAACGTCCAAACCCTTCTTCACGATAATCACTTTTAATCTCAAACAAAACAATTTTTTCTATCTGAATGTGGTAGCCGCCGGCCGGGGCGCCACACCTTTTTAAAGGAATATTTTTTCTAAAGTTTTTGTATTGTTGTTTATGTGTATTTATGTGTTCTCTTGTTTATCATTATCGCAAGTATTTTTACTAGAATAAGGATAGAAATAAATAATTATCATTAACCCTTAATTCAGCGCTGATTATTTATAGGAATTTTTTCGGTTCTTAATAGTTTCTGTCAACGGCATTCTACTTATGAACAGTAAACGGGCAGAACGAAAGGGGGCACCTTCTTCCTCTCTTCGTGCAAGACCACACGGGTCAATGTGTAACGTTATGACCCCTGCACACAGGCAACTTAGGCCAGTTCTCTTCCTACGACAATGGCACCCTCGGGTCAATGTGTTTCACTGGGTCTCCTGTCCACGGACTGTGATTCATTATGAAGGCCGCTCTTTGAGCAGTTATTTTCTTCCCGTGTTTCAGGCTAGGCAGATCCCTTCTCTTCCAGGGTCCCCTTTTGCTCTTAGCTAACACTGGACTTAGTCCTGTTGAAGACTAGTCACAAACTGGTTAGGCCCACTTGCTTCTATGCTCTTTTCTGTCATAACTAATGTTTCTTTGGGTCCAAGCTTCCTTGCACTCTCCAGCAAATCACTAGACTTGTCTGCTCCTAACAGGCGTTCTTCCCACTCTCCACACTCTGCTTTTAAATAGGAAATACATCTTCCTATATGAGCTCGCACTCTGCTTCTCTTTCCTATCTGGCTAGGCTTAATTCTATTTCGCCCAGGAAATATCTAACTATATCCAGGGGAAACCGATTATCACGTCTCCACCAGAGTCGACTTCTGCTTCAATAACCAGATGCCGCCACATCACCACTGTGGGCGGCGCTGGGTTGGGGGAGTAGTCAGTGGCTCAGCTGGGCGCAGGCTCCGCTCATCTATTAGGCTGTGTTTTACTAAGACCTGCAGTACCGCTGGTTGACTGTGGTGGTGTGTGCCTTCCTGCTGAGTAGTTACCTTTCAGCTGGGGCCAATGGGAAGGCACCACACCTCTCTTATGCTTTCTCCTTTCTGTTGGCAGGTGCCACATATAGTTCTGTAATTCCCTGCTAGACTCTGGTTCCTTGCTGTTGTTTGTATTCCCGTGTATTGACCTTGGCTTGACTACCTGACCACTCTTCTACCTGCCATTCCTGTACTTTGCTGCTAGTTCCAGTTTTGATCCTTAGCCTGATATCAGACCACTCTCCAGCCTGACAATTTTTGTCCCTGTTCTACCTTCTGGATTTGACCCTGCCTGATTACTGCTCTTCTCAGGACTGCAGTCTTCAGCGGGCAGTGATCACCTGGGCCCTGTCGTAATTCCAAATCCCTGTATAGGGGTTAAAGGGTTGCGGGGTGTGGGTTCCTGCTTTGTGGACGGTTGCCTCTATTCTGTTTCACCGTTCCTGAGTCCGTGGCTCCAGGCAAGCGTCACACTGATGACCTCTTGTGACCTATTGTGACCAGGTTTTGTATTGTAGCTCACACTTTGTCATACTATATACAATACCACATAATAAACACATTACACTATTATATTAAGATGAAGGACGCCTTCAGGGGTGCACACGGCCATAGGTCCACACTCTCACATGAGTACAATGCAATTTTTTAATGCACAGTGCTCGGAACGAAAATACAGTCAACTCTCCAAGCCCTTAAAGACACCAAAAATGCAGCAAAACAAAAAAAAAAGATATGTTTAAATCAAACCTAAATGTGGTTCAGTTCATTCAGTTCATTAGCTATGCATAAAGAAGTCTTTTAAGATCTAACATTTCATACAAGGACAGCTAACTGTTCTCATAAGATTATTCTCTGTATTAACAGCTAGCTTAAAAGGAGTGTGCAACAGTCACACAGCATGTATTGAGCTTTACACTCTGGTTATGTTTTTTTAATGCCCATCTCTGTAATTGGGGTATTCGAGGCTGTTGACTATCATGGATTTTGACGCCTTGAGATATTTAATTGTAATTATTTGTCATTATTTTTAACCAACTGCCAAAAGGAAAAAAAAATAGGATACATAAGCATACATTGTATTTATCTCTTTATCAATCACTCATCCCAAGCTCTAGTGTTATGAATCTTCCTTTGATTGTTTTTTTTTCTTTGTTCTTACACTATGATCTTTGAATTTCTTGAGTGATTACTAAACAATTACATAGCTGTTACATTCTCAATGAATCTCTCGTTGCTTCAGCACAGGTTCATTGTCTAAGGCTAAGTACACATTTCCGCTAAAATGTATCAGTCGAAATCCGCCGCTATGGTAAACAACAGAATCTGTTTAGCGGATTCCGTTGTGTCCCATAGACTTGCATTAGTGGCGGATTGCGACTGATGACCCTGCGTTGCGTCCGCTGCGTCGCGGTCCGTCGTTTTTTGACTGACCGCCGGGTGGGGAGCAACGCAGAATGTAATGTTTTTTTCGGGCCGTCGAAAACAACGCACCACACAGGAATCCGTCGTCATCCGTCACACTTGCAATGTATGTCTATGCTGCTGGATTCCATCGTAATCCGTCTTACGACGGAATCCAGCGCTGGATTCCGTCATGCTCTACTGAGCATGCCCAGCATGTTTGGCACGCCCACTGGGCTGTCCCAAACACAGACGGATCATGACTGATCCGTCAAAAAACGGACGCACAGCGGATATAACGGACGCAACTGATCCGTTTTTTCACAGGATTCCTGTGAAAGGAATCCTGTGAAAAACACATCAGTTGCATCAGTTGACATCTAAAAAACAACTGATCCGTTGCTGACGGACCTGAACTTAGCCTTCGCTGTTACCAAAGTGATGACAACCTGTCCATCAGTCACCGGAACTGACAAGCATCTTGGCAGGTCAATTTAGGCAGTCATTGGCTTAAGCAGTAATGTGCTTTCAGTGCTAATGGCAGGACAGTGCTTTGCTGCTGCAGTCTGGTGACTGATAGAAAGGTAACAACCCCCCACCCCCTTTTCTTTAAGAGAGGGTGTTCCCTTGAAACGTTACTTCGGTGGGGACCAATTGATCCAATGTCTCTGCCTTTTCCTATTTGGAACTTCCAACCTGTCTATATACCCCATTATTTTCATAATTCATGCACTGTAGAGTTCAACCTGTATGTAAGTACTATTTCTGAATAATGACGATATATGTAGAAAAGTATTATTCTGAGATAAAGGACATAAGGATATGAAGAAACGAATGCTGCCATTGTCTATGCTGAAGTAGCAATAAAAAAGCGAGGAGTTGCAATATTAAGACAAGAAAGTAACTTTTTTTAAAGGTAAGTTTCTAGTTTTTGGTCAGATGGACAGTTGTCATCATTTTTATTACACTGGAGGGTACCACTGGAGAAGCAGTGTTGGAGGAACATATGATTCAATTATTAAGGAATAGTTCCTGGGCTGTCCTTCCCATCCTAAAAATAACAGCCCACAGCCGTACTTGAAGTGTTACATCACATTAGATGCACCAATTCTGGCACTTCGTCTCAGCTCTTTCCAATTGCCATGGTGCAGTGGCAATCAGAGTAATGGTAGTTGGGGTTGATGTCAGCTATGGAGGGTCAGATGGCATCAAACCCTGGTGTTAGTAATGGAGAGGTATCTATCAGACACCCCCATTAGTAGCTCTTTAAGTAAAAAGAAAAAAAACACACAAAAATAGTTATTTGAAAAAACACCCTCCGACACGTTTCCTGGTTCACCAATTTATTAAAAAAAAAAAATATGCTGGTCCGACGTGGTCCACAAATTGAACCCTAAAAGACATAAACCTTTAAATACAAAATAAAAAGTGTGTGGTGGTGGGGAAGGGGGGGGATGAGGCTAAAGGCATGCCCTGCCATAAAAACATATAGTTGTCTTTATTTTCCTGTACTTTGATCCAAGAATTAGGTTTTACACTCAATCTAATAAAGTTTGTTTTTATCCTACATGCTGGACACCTCCTTCTCTGGTCCCTGTGGAAGCTTTAGCTGCCCTATCGTCAGACGATGCTTTCTGCTCTGTAACCCTGAATCGAAGAGAGGTATTTTTGAGACTAACTGCTTATAGAATATAAAGAACACAATTATATCAGAATAAGAGAGATTATTTATCAGTCTGCAGTTACCATCTTAAAGGCCCCGTCACACTAAGCAACATCGCTAGCAACATCGCTGGTAACGAACAACTTTTGTGACGTTGCTAGCGATGTTGCTGTGTGTGACATCCAGCAACAACCTGGCCCCTGCTGTGAGGTCGTTGGTTGTTGCTGAATGTCCTGGGCCATTTTTTAGTTGTTGCTGTCCTGCTGTGAAGCACAGATCGCTGTGTGTGACAGCGAGACAGCAACAACTAATGTGCAGTGAGCAGGGAGCCAGCTTCTGCTGAGGCTGGTAACTAATGTAAACATCGGGTAACCAAGAAGCCCTGTCCTTGGTTACCCGATATTTACCTTTGATACCAGCCTCCTCCGCTCTCACTGTCAGTGCCGGCTCCTGCTCTGTGCACATGTAGCTGCAGCACACATCAGGCAATTAACCCGATGTGTGCTGTAACTAGGAGAGCAAGGAGCCAGCACTAAGCAGTGTGCGCTGCTCCCTGCTCTGTGCACATTTAGCTGCAGCACACATCAGGCAATTAACCTGATGTGTGCTGTAAGTAGGAGAGCAAGGAGCCAGCGCTCAGTGTGCGCTGCTCCCTGCTCTGTGCACATTTAGCTGCAGCACACATCGGGTTAATTAACCTGATGTGTGCTGTAACTAGGAGACTGGGGGCTGGTCACTGGTTGCTGGTGAGCTCACCAGCAACTCGTGTAGCCACGCTCCAGCGATCCCTGCCAGGTCAGGTTGCTGGTGGGATCGCTGGAGCGTCGCAGTGTGACAGCTCACCAGCAACCTCCTAGCAACTTACCAGCGATCCCTATCGTTGTTGGGATCGCTGGTAAGTTGCTTAGTGTGACTGGACCTTAAGAGACTTTTACTGGTGCTCAAGTCTTTGAGATTCTAGAATAAACAATGCCCCAATTGCCCTTCACTTGACATTTTTCCAAACAGTAACTGCATACAGTGGAAACTTCTGAGCCTACTGAAAATCAAATGCATTCTTGAATATTTCAGATGTTGCTTCCACAGTATCTCTGTCTTTATCAGGTTGAAAAGTTGCCTCTTCAAAGCCATCTTCCTTCCCATCTCTGCGATTTCCATGAGAGCTTGTTGTAATTCTGTCTCCTTGCAGTTATTGTCCTTGTTTTCTCAGGGAAACATACATTTTTCAATTTGCTGCTGCTGACCATCAAATGTCACAAACCAGAACACATTGTGCATGCATTAAGAGATAACTTAATTCAAGGTCTTCAATATATCATATGTAGATTACACTGATATCTGGGATGCTTGGGAGATGGCATTGACCAACTGCTAGGATTTTTTTTTCGTTGCCCAAGGTGTTGAGCTTTGTTTGATAGACAAGGAAGGATATATTAGAAAGGTATATTTGATATGGCTAAAGAAATACTATATCTTAAACAAAACACTGATAAAATATCAGAGAAGCTGAAAACATCAGGGGGTTTTTCTTACTATATTTTAACTGCGAGTGCTATTCAGGGATAGGTGAAGCTTTGTGGGTGCCTAAGGTGGGGGTTTTAAAGCGTGTCCCACCTCCCTTGATCAATGAAGGTTATCATTTAAACCACAAAAAGAGGTGATGCTGTGAGTGCATTTGTTTCTGTGACCTAGGCAGGTAAACATTATTGCCCTTTCTTGCTGTGAATTTTTCAGAATTTTGGGGGAAAAATGTAATTCCTCTTTTTGTGGTTTAGCTTTTAAATTTAGTGTAGGGAATCTTAAGCATGAAGACCCTTGACGTGGGTTGCGAGCATCCGTATTTTGGCCACTGAAGGTTATCATTATAGTTATCAGATAGTAAATCACTCAGCTATTATTTTATTTTTTACTCACTTAAATAGCGCTATTAATTCCATAGTGCTTTATAGACGTGATCATCACTGTCAATATTGGGGCTCACAATCTAAATTCCCTATCAGAATGTGTTAGAGTGCAAGAACCTGGATGAAACCCATGCAAACACTGGGAGAACATACAAACTCCTTGCAAATGATGTCCTGGGGGGTTTGAACCCTGAACCACAGTGCTGCAAGTGCTGCAAGACTGCAGTGCCAACCACTGAGCCAGCTATAAGCCCTGAATAACTCAGTAGCACGCAGAGTTGGTTTTGCACAGTCTGTACATATAATGGCCACATATCAATAAAATATTGTATCTCACAACATTAGGCTCATTATGATTCCCCTAGTCACTCTACCAATGGTACATAGGTAGGGATGGTTGACCTCGGGGAGATCAACATCCAACACCGCGGAGACACCATCACATGTTTCTCAACACAGTGACACTAGAACAAGGCCCCCTGGGAAAATATGCAAAACAAGAATGCCGCGGAGACACCATCACATGTTTCTCAACGCTCGCAGGAAACTAGCCAGGTCTTTCACCGGGAAGGAACAACCATGGGAAGGGCAGTCTCCAGTCAAGGAAACCGCCTATACCAAAACATGGTATCCATCCACAGACAGCTGTTTCGGGGTATTTGCCCCTCATCAGTGTGGAGTAGGAAACTGGCTAGTGGGAGCATTGCCTAGTAGGAGACTACATAGATAAGGATGGTTGACCTCGGGGAGATCAACATCCAACACCGCGGAGACACCATCACGTGTTTCTCAACGCAGTGACACTAGAACAAGGCCCCCTTGGAAAATATGTAAAACAAGAAAGCCGCAGAGATACCATCACATGTTTCTCAATGCTGGCAGGAAACTAGCCAGGTCTTTCACTGGGAAGGAACAACCATGGGAAGGGCAGTCTCCAGTCAAGGAAACCGCCTATACCAAAACAAGGTATCCATCCACCTTGTGGTCAAAATTGATATCACATATACCGTAGTGTATTATTATACTATAAATAGTGTAGTATTGGAAAAACATGCAAAGTGCTTTTCAAATAAATTCTTGCCAGTTTTATACCACAAGAAGAATGATGCTTTTAATTCCGTGGCTGCATGGGATTGGTCATAAATTATTCATAATGGAACTATATAAACTTACTAAAGTACATCTATGATAAATTAATAAATAATAATTTTAATTTCTATGGTGCCAACATATTGTGCAGTATTTTACAATTCACAGGGGACGTCACATGTACAGATAATATCAGACATTACAGAATAACACAATTCAACAGATGCCAAGAGGAGTGAAAGCGCTGCTCGCAGGCTTAAAATCTATGAGGAAATAGGGGAGACACAAAAGATAAATGGTATAAAGTGCTTGTCATGTAAGGTCCAGCCATCACTATATCAAATAGGGGCATTGAAATAATGCTACATGAACGAGCCAGCTTCCAGTACCTGTACAAGTACAGGTAGAAAGTACAATGCTACAGAGTACAAGGAAGAGAGAACAGGGAATAGTTAGTTAGATTAGTGAGCTGAGGTATTAGGACAGTCTAAAGAAATGCGTTTTTAGGACCTGCTTGAAACTGTGCATAATGGTAATTAACCGGATTCTCTGGTATAAAGCATTCCAGAAAACAGATGCAGCATGAGAGAAGGTGTAAGGTTCAGATTATAAAGGACGTCAGGTCACTCAATCACTAGTGGAACACAGAGGATGGGTAGTGTGATTACCAGGGATGAGGGAGGAGATATAAGATGTGCAAGCGTTCTTGTTTGTTGCTGCTCTCATGAATCACACTCTGTGGATATCTTCAGGCTCTTTATTACAGTGGTGTTGTCAGCCATTACATTTATCCTCTGCCTGTACCCTGTCTGCATTACCAGCAAGTTCCTTCCTCTCTATGGTGCAGACATACATGTAGTGAGACCCCTAGAGGCCATACAGCATATAACATATTGCTACACTGCAGAACTATAGAGAGCTTTGTATATAAGAGTGATAGCAGTGGCGTAACTAGAGTTTAATGGACCCTGGTGCAAAATTTGGACCTGGGCCCAACCAACCATACACCAACACTCGGGTTACAGGATAATGACGCTGACACTCGGGGTACGGGATAGTGTGGCTGACAAAGGGCTCTTATCCTCAGCACACAAGTTTCCCATGATCTGAAATCTCTTTTTCTATCTGCACCCAGCTGACCTATGTTCTGATATCTTGTCTTCAGCACCCACCTTCCCCATACTCTGCTTTACATCTTTCCCTCAGCACCCATTTTCCCCATGATCTACTATACATCTTTCCCTCAGCAGCCAGCTTGATATCAGAGCATGGGAAAGTTGGGTGCTAAGGGAAAGAGCCTCAAAACTTTTACATCTTCCTCGTATACAGCTCTCCAAATACTATATTGGCCCCCACATACCATTCCATATAGTATAATGAGTCCCACATAACCCTTTATATATTAGAATGCACCCCATAGTACTCCATGTATTATAATTCCCCCCCCATAGTCCTCCATATATTATAATGCAGCCCCCATAGTCCTGCATGTTTTATAATGCACCCCCATAGTCCTCCATGTATTCCACTGCACCCATAGTTCTCCATGTATTATAATTCATCCCATAGTCCTTCAGATATTATAGTGCACCCATAGTCCTCCACATATTATACTGCACCCATAGTCCTCCATGTATTATACTGCACCCCATAGTCCTCCATGTATTATAATTCACCTCACTGTTCTCCATATATTGTAATGCAGCCCCCATAATCCTCTATATTTTATAATGCACCCCAAAGTCTTTCATATTATAGTAGGCAGCCCCAATACTAATTAATGCACTACATAGGCCTCCATGTATTATAATGCAGCCCCATTGTCCTCCATGTTTTATAATGCAGCCCCATAGTCCTCCATGTATTATAATTCACCTCACTGTTCTCCATATATTGTAATGCAGCCCCCATAATCCTCTATATTTTATAATGCACCCCAAAGTCTTTCATATTATAGTAGGCAGCCCCAATACTAATTAATGCACTACATAGGCCTCCATTTATTATAATGCAGCCCCATTGTCCTCCATGTTTTATAATGCAGCCCCATAGTCCTTTATATTGTATTATACAGCCAACCATACCATTTAATGTACCCCATATACCTCCATGTATTATAATGCATAAAACTATGTATAAGGTGTCTTTCATATTGTATTATACAGCCTCCTTACCGTTTACTGCACCCCAATAGGCCTCTGGCCACCGTGTACTCACTGATTAAAAAAAAAATAAAAAAACATCAAATCCTCCAGGGGCGGATGCGGACACTGAAAGCAAAGAGCCCCTGTGCAAGAATTGACCATGCCCCTTCTCCTTCCCCCCTCCCCCCCTGCCTCTTGGGGTCTTCCATTTTACCATTTTAAGTTTTGTTGTGCTCATCATCTAGCACTGGGAAAAAATAATAAAATTAGAGTTACTCATTCTCACCTGGTCCAGTGGTGTCTCTCTGCTACTCCGTCTATGTTTACTGGCTGAAGTAATAATGTCACACGTGACCACTTTAGGGTGCTTTCACACAGCCAGTGCCAGATTATAGGCGGGGTAGGTGGGGCTCCAGCCCGGGGCCCCCACCGCAAGAGCTTCTGAGGGGGCCCCCACCACCATCAGTGTGGGCGCCATTTTATTAACGCCACAGTGGTTCACGACCGCACTGTACCTTTAAAGAATTTCAATCCCGGCCGTCACTGTGCTGCAGAAACGCCCACTGCACGTTGTGTGGGCTGCGTCTGTTGGGATGACGTCACCGCGTGCCTGCTGCTGCTGATTCTTCCTGCCGAAGAGGAGCTTGTGGGAGGACCGGAGCGGAGGCTTAGTGGATCACGGTGAGTATGACATCATCCATTATGGTGCCGGCAGGAGGCTGCAGTGAGGAGGGAGCAGAACGCCACTGATAACACCAGACGGGATTCCATAGTGTCAGCGGCAGCTCTGCCTGGGATCAGTGTGAGTTATTGTAGGAGTGTAAACTGCTGCAGATCAGGTCGGGCTGTCAGTGCCGGGTCATCGGCTCCAGCCTCATCCCTCCCCTGCAATAACCCACACTGATCTCCAGCACAGACATCATTACACAGATCGTGCACTGATCACCTCTGAGCCTGCAGCACAGATTACATTATATGGCCCATATTACATATAGAATATGTGAGGTCCTGTAGGTCCAGGTGTGATCAGTGCAGGACATTGTATATCTGTGCACATGATATACCTCATCTAGTGTACAGAGTAGTGTGATATACTGTGTACACATATCAGATGGTATATAATAATGTGTATATTCTATAACATCTGGTGTCTGTATCACAGTAAACCCGGTCAAATGCTGGGGGGGCCCACTCGCGGTGGCAGGAGTGGCGTACCGCTAGTCAGGGGGGCCCGGTGCCCAACTGCCTCCCCCCACCGAGGATCGCGCTTTCAATTGTATCGGCATCGCAGCTGCCGATACAATTGAGAGCAATGATGAGATGGAGTGGCGCGCTCTCTCTCATGATTCTCCTCGCTGTGTCTGTCGGCGCTCTGACAGCTCTGCAGCAGAGCGTGGTGACGTGATCACTGCACGCCTGCTGAGAGGTCAGAGCGAGCGACAGCAATGGATGCGCCGAGGAGACCGGAGGAGCGGGGGAACAGGAGAAGTGAGTATGTACAATCACTGTGGCCAGACGACCATGGGGGTGCATTAAATGATATGGCGGCTGTATACTAAATGAGGGTGCCTAATGCTATCTGGCTCTCTGCACTGTGCTATATAGGGGCTGTGTACTACGTGAGGGTGCCTAATGCTATCTGGTTCTGCACTGTGCTATATAGGGGCTGTATACTACATGAGGTGCCTAATGCTATCTGGTCTGCATTGTGCTATATAGGGGCTGTGAACTACGTGAGAGTGTCTAATGCTATCTGGCTCTGCACTGTGCTATATACAGGCTGTGTACACTATATGAGGATGCCTAATGCTATCTGGGTCTGCATTTTGCAATATACAGGCTGTATACTAAGTGAGGATGCCTAATGCTGTCTAGCTCTGCACTGTGCTATATAGGGGCTGTATACTACGTGAGGATGCCTAATTCTATCTGGCTCTGCACTGTGCTATATACTGGCCGTATACTACATGAGGATGCCTAATGCTATCTGGCTCTGCACTGTGCTATATAGGGGCTGTTTACTACATGAAGATGCCTAATACTATCTGGCTCTGCACTGTGCTATATAGGGACTGTGTACTATGTGAGGATGCCTAATGCTATCTGGCTCTGCACTTTGCTATATAGGGGCTGTATACTATGTGAGGATGCCTAATGCTATCTGGCTCTGCACTGTGCTATATAGAGGCTGTGTACTACATCAGGGTGCCTAATGCTATATGGGTGTGCATTGTACTATATGGGGGGCTGTATAGTGCCATATGGGGACTGCATAGTGCCATATGGGGGCTGCATATTGCCATATGGGGGCTGCATAATGCCATATGGGGCCTCCATAATGCCATATGGGGGCTGCATAATGCCATATGGGGGCTACATAGTGCCATATGGGGGCTGCATAGTGCTACATGGGGCTGCATAATACTATATGGAGGACTATGGGAGCTTCATAACACTATATGGAGGAATATGGGGGCTGCATAATACTATACCCCCAGAGTTGTATGTCCTCTCCACCCCAGAGCTGTATACCCCCAGAGCTGCATGTCACCCCCCCACCCCAGAGCTGTATACCCCCAGAGATGCATGTCACCCACCCACCTCAGAGCTGTTTGTCTCCCCACCTCAGAGCCACTGCCCCCCTCTAGAGCTGTATGCCCCCCATTGCTATATACCCCTTTCCTCAGTAATATGTATGCCCCCTGTAATGTGTATGTCCCCAGCCTCTCTTGTGATGTGTATATACATCGGTGTTAGTGTGCTCTATGTGCGGCCATGTCTGTTAGTGACTGCCACCAATCAGCGTGGCACAGACACATGCCCAGGAGGAGTTGGATGGAGACAAGCGGGGAGGTGAATGAGACTGTTGCCGGCTTCCCAATATTACAAATATATATAAAAATATAAAAATGTGTCTGTGTGTGCATGTATGATGTGTATCTACGTATGTCAGTATACACGTTTAGATTTATGTCTGTTTATATGTGTTTTTGTGAATTTCTCTTTAAATATATATGTGTACGTATGCCTGTATGTGTATGTATCTGTGCATGTCTATGTGTGGATGGGGCCACTGAGACTCTTTCGCCCAGGACCTACAAAAACCTGGAGCCGACCCTGCATGTACCAGTCATGTATTCTCCTGTACACTGTACAGGGGCATACCTTTGGGGGGCATGCGGCATATCTTCCCCTGCACAGCAATCAGGGGGGCACCATTGGAAAGTGTGAGGCAGCAGTATGGTGGGAGAAAATTGTAAGTGGATAGTATTGGGAAAGAAAAGTGTGAGGGGCATAGTATAGAGACTGGGTAGTGGGGGGGCTAAGCAGTATAGAGAAGGGGCAGCATGGTGGCCAGTGTGAGGGCACAGTATGAAGGGTACAGTATGCTGAGGAGGGGGAATGTGAGATGGAGGTACCATGTAGTGACTGGATAGTGAAGGAGACAGGCAGTATAGAGAAGGGGCAGCATGGTGGCCAGTGTGAGGTCACAGTATACTGAGGAGGGGGAATGTGAGACTGAGGTGCAGTATAGTGAAGGAGATAGGCAGTATAGATAAGGGGCAGCATGGTGGCCAGTGTGAGGGCACAGTATGCTGAGAAGGGGGGATGTGAGACTGAGGTGCAGTATTTATATCTAAATGCTATAGTTGGTGCTCTACTGTTATGGTTAAAATGTTAACGTTATTGGGCCCCCACCAGATTTTCTGTCCAGGGGCCACCACCAGCCTTAATCTGGCCCTGCACACAGCCGTTTTTTGCCGTCAGGCACAATCTGGTGTGTAAAAACAAGATAGCCAGCACTAAATGTGCACTACAGCACTAAAAATTCCAAACTGCACTCATTATTAAAATTTGAGATTTTTGGCAAAAAATTGCAATTTCCTGAGCTACCCCCGTCATGGCAAATCTCCTTTGGGCAGTCCTACTCTAAAATATTTTTATTTAAAATGTGCCATACGGCCTCTTACTTTTACTACAGTTTAGTGATGGGGGGGGGGTGTCTCATAGATGCCTGCAATCACTAAGCTAGGACTTAGTTGCAGCTATGGGCTGCCATTAACTCAATATTACCCTGATTGCCACCGCACCAGGGCGATTCGGAATGAGCCGGGTGATGACATACACACATACTATTTATGCACAGAGGTACATATACTATATAAACACATGCATACTATATATACACAAGCACATACAGTGCCTACAAGTAGTATTCAACCCCCTGCAGATTTAGCAGGTTTGATAAGATGCAAATAAGTTAGAGCCTGCAAACTTCAAACAAGAGCAGGATTTATTAACAGATGCATAAATCTTACAAACCAACAAGTGATGTTGCTCAGTTAAATTTTAATAAATTTTCAACATAAAAGTGTGGGTCAATTATTATTCAACCCCTAGGTTTAATATTTTGTGGAATAACCCTTGTTTGCAATTACAGCTAATAATCGTCTTTTATAAGACCTGATCAGGCCGGCACAGGTCTCTGGAGTTATCTTGGCCCACTCCTCCATGCAGATCTTCTCCACGTTATCTAGGTTCTTTGGGTGTCTCATGTGGACTTTAATCTTGCGCTCCTTCCACAAGTTTTCAATTGGGTTAAGGTCAGGAGACTGACTAGGCCACTGCAACACCTTGATTGTTTCCCTCTTGAACCAGGCCTTGGTTTTCTTGGCTGTGTGCTTTGGGTTGTTGTCTTGTTGGAAGATGAAATGATGACCCATCTTAATGGATGGATGATGGAGGAGCGGAGGTTCTTGGCCAAAATCTCCAGGTAGGCCGTGCTATCCATCTTCCCATGGATGCGGACCAGATGGCCAGGCCCCTTGGCTGAGAAACAGCCGCACAGCATGATGCTGCCACCACCATGCTTGACTGTAGGGATGGTATTCTTGGGGTCGTATGCAGTGCCATCCAGTCTCCAAACGTCACGTGTGTGGTTGGCACCAAAGATCTCGATCTTGGTCTCATCCGACCAGAGAACCTTGAACCAGTCTGTTTCAGAGTCCTCCAAGTGATCATGAGCAAACTGTAGACGAGCCTTGACATGACGCTTTGAAAGTAATGGTACCTTACGGGCTCGTCTGGAACGGAGACCATTGCGGTGGAGTACGTTACTTATGGTATTGACTGAAACCAATGTCCCCACTGCCATGAGATCTTCCCGGAGCGCCTTCCTTGTTGTCCTTGGGTTAGCCTTGACTCTTCGGACAAGCCTGGCCTCGGCACGGAAGGAAACTTTCAAAGGCTGTCCAGGCCGTGGAAGGCTAACAGTAGTTCCATAAGCCTTCCACTTCCGGATGATGCTCCCAACAGTGGAGACAGGTAGGCCCAACTCCTTGGAAAGGGTTTTGTACCCCTTGCCAGCCTTGTGACCCTCCACGATCTTGTCTCTAATGGCCTTGGAATGCTCCTTTGTCTTTCCCATGTTGACCAAGTATGAGTGCTGTTCACAAGTTTGGGGAGGGTCTTAATTAGTCAGAAAAGGCTGGAAAAAGAGATAATTAATCCAAACATGTGAAGCTCATTGTTCTTTGTGCCTGAAATACTTCTTAATACTTTAGGGGAACCAAACAGAATTCTGGTGGTTTGAGGGGTTGAATAATAAATGACCCTCTGAATAAACTTTTCTCAATTTAAAAAAAAAAAATAAAAAAGAAATAACATTATTTTTTGCTGCAGAGCATTTCACACTTCCAGGCTGATCTACAGTCCAAATGTCACAATGCCAAGTTCATTCCGAATGTGTAAACCTGCTAAATCTGCAGGGGGTTGAATACTACTTGTAGGCACTGTATACTATACACACAGGCACATATACAAATACTATTTATGCACAGAGATACATATACGGTACGCACACATGCACATACACACATACTATATATACAGACACAAGCACATATACACATATACTATACATACAAACACACAGGTAAATACACACATACTATTTATGCACAGAGATTGTATGCACACATTCACATACACACACATATATATAGACAGACACAGGCACAATTATGTAGAGTATAAGCAACATAGGTATGTATGTAAAAGTAAACATACAGATCCAATAAGCATATACTCACCTCTCTGTTTCTTCATAAGTTGCTGATGACCTGTGGAATTTTTCTTGCTCTTCCTCTATTGCTGTGTATGTGGTGCTGTGCAGCCTCCATCTTCTTGCTGCCCCTCAGCTCTGACCTCCACTCCTGCAGAAATCAGCTCCACACACAGAACGTTAGGATTCTGCTGCTCCTCTTTGACTGTGGCCTCCAGGAGGGGCAGAGTGTCCTGCAGAGCACTGAGCAGAGCTGCAGGGAACATAGAAAAGGCCTCATACTGGTTCCGAGGCTAATCGGCACTCAGCAGTTTTCTGGAGTCGGACCCCGGAAATATAAAATTCTTATTACGGTACATGGCCCTCCTTTAGTTGCGAGGACCCCCCTCCCCTCTGTGCCCCGGTACAACAATTGCACAGGCTATATATCAGCCACTGACGTCCTCTCCTCACCTCTCCTCGTTCCCTCGCTGCTCCGGTCAGCGTCCTCCCATCCTGCGCTCTGAAGTTTCATCTCAGCAGCGCGCAGTGATGACGACACCATCCTCTGCAAATGCAGGTACAGTGGGAGAATGAAGAAGAATGGAGCGGAGCGCTCCTCTCTGTTCTTCATCATTGCTGTGTGCAATCACGGGTGAGGGGGGCCTGGTGCTGCCACCGCCACTGACACCAGGCCCCCTTGACTCATGGGCACATAGCGGCCGTGTGGTCTGCCACTGAACAGCGCAGCTCCTCTCTCACAGAGAGGAGTCGACTGCTGATCTGCAGGGCGGGCCCCTAACCCTGTGGGCCCGGTCGCAATGGAGACCTCTGCGACCGCGGTAGTTACGCCCCTGAGGGATATAATTATATTGTACTCTGGTAGCGGATGTGCAACCAGTGCAAAGACTGGCACATAGTGGAGGCATCAGTGTAGCAGTTGGCCAGAAATATGATGATGGCTGCTGAATTTATGATAAATTGGAGAGAGAATGGCTTAGTTAGAGGAAAACCGATTAGAGAGTTGCATTAGTATAGATGAGAATGTATCAGAGCAATAGTAAGGCCATGTGCACACATTGAGTATTTGGTGAATTTTTTACCTTAGTATTTGTAGCCAAAACCAGGAGTGGGACAACCAGAGGAAAAGTAGAATAGACACGGGCACCACTTTTGCATTTTTTACCCACTCCTCTTTTTGGTGTACAGATACTGAGGTAAAAAATTCATCAAATACTCAATTTGTAAACGAGGCCTCAAGCTTAAGAAAAGGTTAAATTCTAGAGATGTATTTGAGGTGCAGGTGACATAAGCGAGCGATATAGGGAATGAATGAAAGATCTGAATCAAATAAAACCCCAAGACAGCGAGCATCCTGCCTGGGATTTATATAAAAACCTGAAGATGATTAATAGTGCAATGATAGAGATCATCATTAATTTAGTGCAATTTATATATATATATATATATATATATATATATATAAAAAAAAAATCAATATTTTGGCGGAAACAGATTGAGATCGATAAATTCAACAAATCTATGCTTAAAAAAATTAATGTTTGCCAATGGAGGAATAGTGCCACCTACTGACTAAGGGTACCTTCACACTTAGCGATGCAGCAGCGATCCGACCAGCGATCTGACCTGGTCAGGTCGCTGCTGCATCGCTACATCATCGCTGGTGAGCTGTCAAACAGGCAGATCTCACCAGCGACCAGTGAACAGCCCCCAGCCAGCAGCGACGTGCAAGCGACCCTGCGCTTGCACGGAGCCGCCGTCTGGAAGCTGCGGAGACTGGTAACTAAGGTAAACATCGGGTATGGTTACCCGATGTTTACATTAGTTACCAGTGCACACCGCTTAGCTGTGTGTGCAGGGAGCAGGGAGCCGCGCACACTGAGCGCTGGCTCCTTGCTCTCCTAGCTACAGTACACATCGGGTTAATTAACCCGATGTGTAATGCAGCTACATGTGCAGAGAGCAGGGAGCCGCGCACACTGCTTAGCGCTGGCTCCTTGCTCTCCTAGCTGCTGTACACATCGGGTTAATTAACCCGATGTGTACAGCAGCTACATGTGCAGAGAGCCGGAGCCGGCAGCACAGGCAGCGTGAGAGCTGCAGAGGCTGGTAACTAAGGTAAATATCGGGTAACCACCTTGGTTACCCGATGTTTATCTTGGTTACAAGCTTACCTCAGCTGTCAGACGCCGGCTCCTGCTCCCTGCTCGCTTCATTTGTCGCTCTCTCGCTGTCACATACAGCGATCTGTGTGTCACAGTGGGAGAGCGCCTTTGAAGAAAACGAACCAGGGCTGTGTGTAACGAGCAGCGATCTCGCAGCAGGGGCCAGATCGCTGCTCAGTGTCACACACAGCGAGATCGCTAATGAGGTCACTGCTGCGTCACAAAAAGCGTGACTCAGCAGCGATCTCGGCAGTGAGCTCGCTGTGTGTGAAGCACCCCTTACCTGTAGAACGTGCACAATAAAGGCGCATAGTATCCCCATTGTCTGAACGGTATGACAGCGCCCTTTTTATTAAATATATGAAGTTTGTTAATCAAGAGAGATTTCTGGAGTTACCAACCCTTCAATATGATGAGGGGTGCTACTATTAATGTTTTCCTGTAATAATCACTGATTGATAAGTAATCCTCCCTTTTTTGTTAGTTAGTAGAGGTTCTTAAACTATAGTGCAGGGGTCCCAAACCTGTAGCTCAGGAGCCATGTGTGACTTGTGTTCCCATGATGTGTGGCTTGGTAGTCACATGTGGCTTGTGGGCCCATGAGGTGTGGATCGTGAGTGTCTTCTAGTTTGGTGCATAAGCACCAGGTCTAGCAAACAGCTATGAAGAGCAGGTCTCCACATGGTGACTTTTTGAGTAGCCCCACACAAAAGAGTAGATCAAAATGGGGGTAAGGTTGGCTTTCCTGGATCTTAGCATATTGCCATGGTATGATCTCTGTGGAAAATCTTTGGCTGTCATTATACCGGTAATGGAGGCTCTGGGAGTCACTACTGGGCGCTGGATGAGGCTCGGCACCCTCTTTCAGAGCTGAATCTGGCTCTCAAGGCTAGAAAGTGGGCGATCTGTACTATAGTGTATATTATACAGTACTATGCCCCACTCACTACGTATGGCACCTCTCTATGGCAAATACAATTATATGGCTGAATGTGGCCTTGGCACTCAGACTATTTTATTGCCACTATAAATACATAATAATTATATAATCTAAAACCTCTATATCCAATGATGTAAATACCATAGATCTAGACTGTGTCACTACCATGGGGTCCACAAATCTATACAAAATTACTTTAAAAAAAATGGGGAAAAGCATCAAAACATTCTGGAGGAATGTGCATATGAATTAATGTTGGTTTACCCTTATAATGCAATTTTTGTGTGGTTTTTTTTTTTAACCTTTCCTCTATTCATGGCAACGGACTCTTTTTTAGTAAGTTTATTTTCTACTGGACATGTAATTTAATTAAATAATCATAGTTTCAACAATTTTTGTGAAAATGTAATGTTATATTTGTAATGTTATATTTATGTTTTTACTAAAAGAAATCTCCAATCGCAGACACAGCTATTACAGTTTCTTTCAGTGACCACTAGAGGGTGCTCAGTGCATAGTGAATGAGTTCAATGTGCCCATATAAATCGGCATGCACTGAACTGTATGGTGGCTACAGGCTGCTAGTTTTATCATGTAATGTGTGATGCTAAGTAAGGAACTGCTTTTTATAGTTATAGTTTTATAGCAAAAGCCTTGAGATTTCAGATATTTCATGCACACACAATTTAAGAATTGAAAAGTTTTTTAAATCTGTAGCATGTCAATACTTTCAGAGTTTCTGGACTATTTTTTCACCCATAGAAAGCAGTGAGAGAGTGAAAATAACACTGCAAAATACTTCATTAAACATGTGCTGTGGACAAAACACACATAAGACTAGTTTCACACTTGCGTTGGGTTGAATCCGCTGGGTCCGTTGCTGCGTAGTTTTGACGCATCCGTTATTTTTGTGTTATCAACGGATGCAACGGGTCCGTTATTTCACAGGAATCCGTTAGCTGATTCCTGTGAAATAACGGACCCGTTGCATCCGTTTGGCGACCGTTATGCGTCCATCTAACGGAATGAGTCGGCTCCGTTTTTGTTTTGTTTTTTTCCCATTTTTTTCATTCTGGGCATGCTTAGTAGAAATTAGCGGAATCCAGCGGCGGATTCCGTTGTAAAGCACTTTGCAACGGAATCCGCCGCCATAGGGATCCATTATAACTATTGACGGATGTAACGGAGTCTGCCGCTTGGCGTCATTTTAACGCAAGCAATTAAAGTTACATGCTGCGTTCCTTCCGCTCGGCGGAAGCAACGCACCGTTGGCCAGCGGAAGCAACGCAGGTACTTTTGGCACAATCTGTCATCCATACAAGTCTATGGGAAACAGCGGAATCTGTTAACGGCGGATTGCAACTGAAGGAAAACAACGCAAGTGTGAAAGTACCCTTACCCACACCAAAAAAAAAAACTCAGCAAAAAAAAAAGCTGCAAAAATGTCAAGAGGACAGGTTTTGGCTGCAGATAAAAAAAACAAAAATGAAAACAGTTTTGCTGTGTTTGAACATAACCTAAGTGAGATTAATCAATAAGGTAATTTGTACATGGCATACCACTCACAAGGTGCATGAGTAGTAATTCTGCTTTCACACATCAGTTGTTTGGCTTCAGGCACGATCCGGCGAAAAAACTGATGTGACGGATCTGGTGAAAAAACGGATCAGTTGCATCAGTTTTTTCCAAAAGTTACTTCAGTTTTTTGACGGATCCGTTGTGATACTGAGCATGCTCAATTCAAAAAAAACAGGTCCGGTGGCCATATCCTTTTTTTTTTTTGGCTCCATTACGCCGGATCCGGCATCCATAGGCTTCCATTATAAAGCACGCTGTACGGCGCGATACGGTTTTTCGCCGGAGACAAAAAGTTCCCCTCATCCAGCCGCCGGACAAGCAAATTTTGCCGGATCCAGCGAAAGCCGGATGGAATGCAAGGCCATCAGGCACAATCCAGCGCTAATAGAAGTCTATAAGGAAAAAAAACGGATCCTGCGGCAACAGACACCGGATCCGTTTTTTCAGTTTTTTGCCTGATTGTGCCTGATGGTAATAAACTGATGTGTGAAAGCAGCCTTAGGGAGCCCACTATAAACATCTACAACCTTGTTTCAGTTTTCAGACTGACCGCACTTTGCTGTTTCATTCTTTTTAGATCTTTTAGTCAGATGTTTCTATAGTTACAGAAGTATAATTATATCAGCATTTCGTAAGGTTTTATCCTTTTATTGACAATACATCATGCTTATGTAAAGATTCAATGTTTATCCTATGTGTGCACAAGGAATGGTTTTGCAGAATGTTTTTTTCCTGCAGAAAATTAGCAGCGTTTTATAGAACCAGCAAAAGCTATCAGATTTGAGAGATATCATGCACACACTTTTTTTTTCCTGACTGAGTTAGAGCGCTGTAGCATGTCAATACATTCAGCATTTTTGCTGTGTGTTTTTCTTCCCATAGAAACCAATGAGAAAGTAATGTTACATTAACCCATTGTCCCTTTATGGGACATTACTTTTCATCACTTTGATCACTGATAATAATCCACTGCAATGCTTGATCACTGCAGTGGATTATTTCTATCAGCGCTGCAATTATAGCACTGACAGCTCGTCTAACACAACATGCATTTGGCATGGTGTGTGAGGCTCTCCGTAGCATGGTGACCCGGGTTGTCATGGTAACGACCCAGGGTTGCCATGGCAGCGACCGGGTCCCTGTGATCGGAGCAGGATCCTATCCCTGCCACCTGAATGCTGTGATGATTGATCACAGCATTTAGGGGGTTAAACTTCCGGGACCGTTGCGTTACCGCTCCTGCCAGTGACAGCCGGGTCATGGCTACAAGATAAGCCACAGACCCAGTGGCACTCGTGGGGGTACAACACCTGAACCCACGCGATCGCCAGGACATACTGGTTATGTCATGTGTCATTAAGGCACTGACAATTATGATGTACTCAGTACGTCATATATCGATAAGGGATTTAAAGAATCTCAAGCTCTTTTCTCAAAAGCTTTAATTTTTGTTTTGAGCACTTCTTCCTCTATGAGTTTCCAAATATCTGGACCCACAAAAATGCTTTTCTTCAGTTTTGCTTTGGACAGTCCCTGAAACGTAGTACACAGATAACGATGAGCAACTTTTCTGTTAATGGCTGGCTGGCAGAGAGCTGAACTGCCCAATCAGTGACTTTACATTTTGGGTTCACTCATCTGTATACACGGCTACTTAAAAGTCTTTCCTTCTTTCAGCAGAGCTTTCATAAACTGCTTCCATCAGTCCAGGCTTAATGTGGAGTCGTGGCAGAAGAACTTTAGAGGGATCAACTAAACTTTCCGCAACTATGTTCTTGAGTCCAGGTTGCAAAGGCATTCTTGTTGGCCAACTTTTTTGGTTCCAGTGATGATTCTTATCCAGGCTGTCCCATTCACACATAAAGCATGGGTACTTTGTGTATCCTCCTTGCTGCCCAAAGAGTAAAGAGACAACTTTCAGATCACCACATATTGACCATCCTTGCACTTAATTTTCTTGAGAATAAAGTCTACATTCTCATAGCTTCCCCTCAAATGTGCAGAATGCCCTACAGGCAATGAAGCATACTTGCTGCCATTTTCAGGTTTTTTTGGATAAATCAATAGATTCTCCACTCACTCACATTAAATTCAATGTTACATTTTTCCATCAGTCCAGGAACATCACTGCAATACACTAGAGCATCGTCTTGAGAAAAGTATCCAAGGAATTTTTTTCTCTGCTTCTATGCCATGAAAAACAAGTATCAGTAGCTAGCAGGGTTTTTTTTTTTTCATTTAATCTAGAGAGTAAAAGTCCAGCAGAAGGTTTAGGAAGGTCCACATTCCAGACTAAATAATTTAATTCGAGCTGTGAAAAAATCTGCAAAAATACATACAGCTGCACTCTAAAATGCTAACATTGAAAAAGGGAACTCTGGCATTGCATTACTGATATAAGAATACAGTATTTGAAAAAGAAGATACTTAGCTTATGTATTGGTCAATGCATGTGAGCCCGATAACCACGACAAATTGATCTGTTATTTATCGGGACCTTAACTTAAATGCCCTATCTGGGTTAAAAACCTACATGTATGTGTCGCGGGCAGGGGGTGACTGACCACGTCAGGGAAGCCTACCCGAGGCACTCGGATCCGTGATCGTGGCTGGGGCTCGAGTGGCAGCCGGATCCGGGGCTCGTGCAGCGGCCCGTCGCCCACAACAATAAAAATGGGGTATTTACAGGGGAAGAGTTTGTCAGTGACGCTACCTGTGGGTTGCGGTGATGGATAGTGAGCCCGCCGCTGCCTTGGTATGGACGCCCGGGGCTGATGGAGCGGGGCAGTAGGATGTTATCCCATCCACGGGTAGGAAAGGTGTAGTCCCGGGGCTCGGGTGTGCGGGAAAGGATGCTGCGGAGCGTGTTCTGCAGGTCCGGAGCAGGTGGTAATGGTGTACTCACAGTTCCAGAGAAATTCACACAAAGTCCAATGGTAAACCAAATTGCCAGTGACCGCTGACCTCCGGCGGGTGTATTCGGGTCCCACACCCTGGTACAGCAAACAGGGGTCCCTTCCTCCTGCCCTTAGTGTTTGTGTCCTTAGTTTGACTACTCCGCTTGAAACAGGGAAGTCTACTCCCGGTGATTCTATGTCTTGGGAGCTGTGGCCTGCGAGAACTGACCCGTGGGATCTTAGCAGGCAATTGCGGAGCCCTATCCCCCTCGTTGGGCTTCCGTTTCGCTCTCTGGGCTTGCTGGTGGGACAAGACGTGGAATCTTGTCCCCGGCTGGCTAATTGACAAGGAGCTTGGAGCAGTCCTCGCCCTAGGGTCCAGGCACTCCGACTGTGCACGGCCTCCGGACCGGATTCCCGCTGTCTGCACCGGCGGGTTACAACCCTGCCCCAGTCCACTTAAGGTCTCCCGTGACCGGATCTACATCGCCTGTGGCCCTGTCTGCTGACTGCCACCTAGTCAGTAGTCCGGTAGTCCAGGGGCACCAACCCCTGACTACCCTGTCACTTCAACTGTCAGCACTCAACTGCTTCACTGCCTCAGCTCTAACTCTTTAGCTTGACTGTCTTGTTCCCTCCCAGAATACCTTAGGACCCCTAGGTGGGCGTCACCATCCACTTGGCCCCGCCCACTGGTGTGTTCCTATTTTCATGGGGGGTGACTAGGCTTTGCTGGCTGATGTGTACCCGGATGTGGGTTTGGTTGGTATGCCAAGGAGGATGGAGTCCTGCACCTGGAAGATTTCTGCAGTCTCTGTGACAACCTGGTTTTGCCAGGGCGTCACATATGGGCATGACCATTGAGGAAGGATTCTCCAGTCGTGCTGTATGTGTGTTACTCACCAATACGATCTTTACATAATACACAGACTGCATGCAACTTGATTCAAATTGGTCACAGCAGCCTTTATTACCTATTATTTACATTCTAAACACAAGGGGACGCCGTCCAATGGGCGACCCCAACAAATAACAATAGGTTACACAGTAACCAATGCAGTAAATATATAACCCTGGGTAGGCCCAGTCCAGGAACAACTTCTCACCCCAATATCCCTATTACAAAGTTCAGCTATCGAAAGTATATAAAAATCACCACTTACTTTTGAAATAATTTTACCCTTGCAGACCTCTGGCCAGTTGACATGTCCCTAAAGCGTCTTCACTGGCAGTTTTGTGCTGTACTTTTTGTTACTTCTGTGGCGCCCTGGACTAGCCAGGTCGTCACAGGTATTGCAACAACACACCCCACACCCCGAGATAGGCACATCAGCCAGACACCAAATCCTTGTTGCCTCCCTCCAGGGGCTGATGTCCACACCAGGTGGGGTGGAGCCAGGTGGTTGGCCCCACCCACCGAGGAGTTCACAGTCCTGGAGGCGGGAAAGGAAGAGAGTTGAGTTAGAGAGGTGAAAGAGAGAGGAGTGAAGTGGTAGTAGAGGAGCAAACTGACCGTGTCCGGGTACGTAGCCCGGGCACCAAGAGCAAGGTTGGCAGACGGTGGTGGCCGTCTGCAGGAGAGGCAGATCGACGCGGAACCGTAGGACTGGGGACGGGCGGTGGCCCGCCGGTACCGAACCGGGGAGCGAAGAGAAGCCAGCACAAACCGGCAGGGCCTGCGGACCCCAACCAGGCTTGGAGTCGCCGTTAAATAGGTCAAATCCATTAGTGACCGGAACCCCAGGGGTTTCCAAACAGCCAAGACCCGACTGAAGGCAACCATCCAAACAGCAACAGGGAAATACAGCTACCGCCACAGCTAGAATTCCCAGGGCCAGAGCCTGCGGGCAAAAGGGCTCCTCCGGCTTATATCCACGCCGGGGAGCGGGTTACCGGTGGGAAGCCATCGGGACCGAAGTTACACAAAAGGTGCAGGGAAAGGCAGCCACCACCAACCGTCCGGGAGAAACCACAGCAGCCGGCTGCGGGACCCGTCCATGCAGCCGTTTGTTTTACCGGAGACTCTGCATCTGTTCTTGGCTGAGTGAGTACCACCGTGCCATCCGGTACCGCGCTGCCCCCGCGACCCTGCACCTCACCAACCGTACCTCTCCGTCACACCTCACCGGGCCCCGGGACCACCAACCCCCCTACCCACGGAGGGGAGAGAAACATCCCAGCTGCTCCGTGCCATCACTCCCGGGATCCCCGTCAACAGCAGCGGTGGTGCCCCAACCTCACCACAAACCGTGGGTGGCGTCACGGACCAAATCCCCAAATCAAATCACCCCCTTTCACTCACAGGCGAGGAGCGCCGCTCGAGTCCCCGGATCCGGCCCACCGCTCGAGCCACCGAGCAGCAGCAGCAGCGCCGGACCCGACCACCAGCGAGAGCACAGCAGCGACGGCTCCCTCCTCGACCGCGACACTTCTTTAAACTACTTCAAGGTTTTTGAACCAAAGCTGTTAAAAGAAGTGAAAACAGACTGAACATGTGCACATTTTGACATTACTGTGCATTATGTTCAATTTTTGTTGCAGTTGTACAGTGTTTTTTTTCTCAGGAAGATATCAGGCACTTTGTCAGGTGGATTCCAGTTGGACTCGTCATCCACACGAGGCTAAGGGGTACTTTACACATTGCGATATCGCTAGCATCGGATAGCGATGCCGAGCGCGATAGTACCCGCCCCAGTCGCACATGCGATATGTGGTGATTGCTGCCGTAGTGAACATTATCGCTACGTCTGCTTCACACGCACATACCTGCTCGGCGACGTCGCTGTGACTGCCGAACAATCCCTCCTTCAAGGGGGAGGTGCGTTTGGCGTCACAGCAACGTCACTGCGACGTCACTAATCGGCAGCCTGGACTCTCATATATATAGCATTCTAGAATGCTGTATATAACAGCCTACTGGTGGTGGCCGCAGATTATAGGGGACAAATCTGGTGGCAGGTTCCCTTTAAGTGCAGAGGCATCAGTTATTTTAAATGCACAAAATACCCAGGACAAACCAACGTGGAGGTACCTTTGCATGTTGTACCACTGGTGAGCGGCCAGCCACAGATTGGTGAAGCAGGAGCTTCACGAAAGTCTGTGTCAAAAGTTTGTGTAGTGGGTGCCGCACTTGGCATATATACTGTATATACAGTGCCTTGCAAAAGTATTCGGCCCCTTTGAATTTTTCAACCTTTTCCCACATTCCAGGCTTCAAACATAAAGATAAAAATTTACATTTTGTGGTGAAGATTCAACAACAAGTGGGACACAATTGTGAAGTTGAACGAAATGTATTGCTTATTTTAAACTTTTATAAAAAATAATAAACTGACAATTGGGGCGTGCAATATTATTCGGCCCCTTTAAGTTAATACTTTGTAGCGCCACCTTTTGCTGCGATTACAGCTGCAAGTCGCTTGGGGTATGTCCCTATCAGTTTTGCACATCGAGAGACTGAAATTCTTCCCAATTTTCCTTTGCAAATAGCTCGAGCTGAGTGAGGTTGGATGGAGAGTGTTTGTGAACAGCAGTTTCCAGCTCTTTCCACAAATTCTCGATTGGATTCAGGTCTGGATTTTGACTTGACAATTCTGGATACGTTTATTTGTGAACCATTCCATTGTAGATTTGCTTTATGTTTTGGATCATTGTCTTGTTGAAAGACAAATCTCCGTCTTAAGGTGTTGTCTTACACAGCGACGACGACAATGACGTCGCTGCTAAGTCGCCATTTTCTGTGACGTAGCAGCGACGTCGCTATGTGTGACACATAGCAACGATCAGACCCCTGCTGCGAGATCGCTGCTTGCTCTTGAATATTCCAGGTCATTTTTTGATCGCTGCTATCCCGCTGCGCCACATGCATCCTTGTGTTTGACACCGCAACAGCGATGGTCGCGACGACGCTGAAAGCAGTGATGTTGGACTGAAGGCAGGACAAGGGTGTGTTTTTGCGGTGTATTTTACAGCGCCCCCACAACTCCGATTGGTGGTCACAACAGTGTTCCGATTGGGTAACTTGCCAAAGGCATTACAGTGATTTCATTCTTTAAGTTCAATTCTTTGTTCCACGTAGTAGAGTCTCTGTCTGGGGACGCTAGTGTGTCGTTCTTTGTGGATCTTTCATCAGACCTTGTGATTGAAAAGGTAGGTATGCTTTGTGTCAGAGCTTTGTGTCAGAGGGGCGTGAAAAAGGAAACGCAAAGGCACTGTAGCGATCACCAATTGGAACAGAGGGGCGTGAAAAGAGGCAACGCAAAACATGTCTAGGGGTAAACACCATGCCTCTATCAAGGTCTGAGTCGTCGCACAGCGACGCGTGTGACACGTCCCAACGACCGTCGAGGTCGCTATGATCGCTGCTCCGTCGCTGCTTAAAATTACATGTTTGACAGCTAACTAGCGATCATGTAAGGTCGCTGTTACGTCACAGGAAATGGTGACGCAACCGTGACGTCGTTGTCGCTGTTGTTGTGTGTAAACCCAGCTTAAGTCTCAGGTCTTTTGCAGACTCCAACAGGTTTTCTTCAAGAATGGTCCTGTATTTGGCTCCATCCATCTTCCCATCAATTTTAACCATCTTCCCTGTCCCTGCTGAAGAAAAGCAGGTCCAAACCATGATGCTGCTACCACCATGTTTGACAGTGGGGATGGTGTGTTCAGGGTGATGAGCTGTGTTGCTTTTACACCAAACATATCGTTTGGCATTGTGCCCAAAAAGTTTGATTTTGGTTTCATCTGACCAGAGCACCTTCTTCCACATATTTAGTGTGTCTCCTAGGTGGCTTGTGGCAAACTTTAAACAACATTTGTTATGGAAATCTTTGAGATATGTCTTTCTTCTTGCCACTCTACCATAAAGGCCAGATTTGTGAGTGTATGACTGATTGTTGTCCTATGGACAGACTCTCCCACCTCAGCTGTAGATCTCTGCAGTTCATCCAGAGTGATCATGGGCCCCTTAGCTGCATCTCTGATCAGTCTTCTCCTTGTTTGAGATTAAATTTTTGAGGGATGGCCGGGTCTTGGTAGATTTGCAGTAGTATGAAACTCCTTCCATTTCAATATGATCGCTTGCACAGTGCTTCATGGGATGTTTAAAGTTGTGGAAATCTTTTTGTAACGAAATCTGGCTTTAACCCTTTCAGCCCCAGGGCATTTTCCGTTTTTGCGTGGGGTTTTTTTGCTCCTCTTCTTCTGAGAGCCGTAACTTTTTTATTTTTCTGTCAATCTTGCCATATGAGGGCTTGTTTATTTGTGGAACGAGTTGTACTTTTAAATGAAATCATAAGTTTTACCATATAATGTACTGGAAAATAGTAAAAAAATTCCAAGTGTGGAAAAACTGCAAAAAAAGTGTGATCGCACAATAGTTTTTGGGATATTTTATTCACCGTGTTCACTATATGTTCACTATATGGTGTAGTTGTGATGCCTGAGGTCAGTGCTAGTTTATAGACACCAAACATGTATAGGTTTACTTGTTTCTAAGGGGTTAAAAAAAATTCACAAGTTTGTCGAAAAAAAGTGGCGCATGTTTTGCGCCATTTCCGAAACTTGTAGCGTTCTCATTTTTTGGGATCTAAGGCTGAGTGATAGCTTATTTTTGGCGTCTCAAGCTGCCGTTTCGAATCGCCTGTTATTGCAATTTGCGCAAAACTTGCGGCGACCAAAAAACTTAATTTTGGCATATGGAAATTTTTTGCCGCTACGCCATTTACTGATCAGATTAATTGATTTTAAATTTTGATAGATCAGGCATTTCTGAACGCGGCAATACAGAATATGTATATATTTTTTATTTTTTAAAACCTTTAATTTTCAATGGTGTGATTTGAACTTTTAGGTTTTTTGGGTTTTTTTGGTTTTTTTTATTTTTTCTTTTACTTTTTTTTTTATTTTACAAGTCCCCCTAGGGGAGTATATAGATCAACAATCCGATCGCTCGGCCCTATGTGTGGATCTCAGCTACAGAGCCGTCTGCAGATATGCTGCTTTACTCTCCGTGTTGGCACTATGCCGGCACTGAGAGAAAGTGACTCATGTTAGCTACAGGCGTCATCAAATGACCCTGTTCTACCATGGCATCCACCGAAAGTCACGTGATCATGCATGTGACTTCTGGTGGGGGCGGCAGTAAGTAAAAGTAATGGCCGCGTGCATATACATCTCGCTGCCAGACTTTGGCAGCAAGATGTAAGGGGTTAAAAGTTGCGGGTGGAATGCGATCCCACTCGGAACTTGCAGGCACACATGTCAGCTGTTGAAACAGCTGATATGTGCGCGGATCGCAGCGACCTGCCCACGGCAGGGGGCCGGGATTAACCTCACACGATCCATGACGGATATATCCATCATGGGTCGTGAAGGGGTTAAACTTCTCCACAACAGTATCACGGACCTGCCTGTTGTGTTCCTTGGCCTTCATGATGCTCTCTGCGCTTTAAACAGAACACTGAGACTATCACAGAACAGGTGCATTTATACGGAGATTAGATTACACACAGGAGGCTTATATTTATCATCATCAGTCATTTAGGACAACATAGGATCATTCAGAGATTCTCAATGAACTTCTGGAGTCAGTTTGCTGCACTGAAAGTAAAGAGGACGAATAATACTGCACGCCCCAATTTTCAGTTTATTAGTTTTTCTAAAAGTTTAAAATAAGGAATACATTTCATTCAACTTCACAATTGTGTCCCACTTGTTGTTGATTCTTCACCATAACATTACATTCTTATCTTTATGTTTGAAGCCTGAAATGTGGGAAAAGGTTGAAAAATTCAAGGGGGCCAAATACTTTTGCAAGGCTGTACACTGTACATACTAGATTAGAGCATGTCTACATTTTTTGCTGATTCCCCCTTTATTATTTTTTTCCCTTACGAGAAAGAACAATTGTTTAAAACCTCTAATTGTCTCTCCAGGAAAGGAGATAAACTCTAGCGCAGCCCCACCTATTGGAAGTAGCGATCCTAAAAGTCAGAAGTGGATTTTTAACAATCCTCTAGTGATTTATCTGGTCATATGATGTACGGATCTGATTATTTTTTCCATATCCATTTAAGGATTATTGCTATGATTGGACCTCTTTGGCTGGATGGTATAGCCAGTGTGTGTGTGCCCAGTTTTTCCCTCCACGTGGTGCTGATGACGGCTTCTTCTTCCAGTCTTTATTGCTTTATTAAATATGTGACTCATTGCAGGGTTTTGTTATTACTGATTGAACATTATAAGTAGCATAAAATACTAGAGTGTACACCCACCCATTCCTGCCATACTCGAAAGCTCTGCACAATATATATCCGTTTCTTATCTTTTCATAAGTAGGTCAGATAGTTAAATGTATGATGAAGTGGTCATGGACATTTCCTGCAGACTCATAACAGTAACAGTTACCATAGATGTAGTTTATAATGTGGTCATAATACACACGTATAAGGGGTGCCACATAAAGTGAGCCTGCTCTTCACCATCCCCAAAATACTGGCACATTACTGAGAGAGAGAATAGTATCTCTTTCCAAAAAAAGAAAGAGGGTGGTGCAAACATGCCCTAGTATTTCCCTCTTACCATCCATGGGCATGATGTAGGATGAATCAAACAGCAGAGGGTGCCTCATGTATTTTTTTTACTTTGGAGCTCACTGATATGTACATCTCTATCAGTGACTAAAATACAAACTAAGTGTACACATTAGTATTATCCTTAGATAAAATTTTCACCATGTTTGAGAATGGGATACATTCAACTATGTTTTATCTCTTTGTGTATATCAGGGATCTCCAACCATTTTTTATCTTAAGTGTCACGTTCACCTCTGAAAGATTGCCACAGTTAAGGCCCCTTTACACACTGAGGGGTACTTTGCACACTATGACATCGCAGGTGCGATGTTGGTGGGGTCATGTCGAAAGTGACGCACTTCCTGCATCGCTCTCGACATCGTAGTGTGTAAAGCCTAGATGATACGATTAACGAGCGCAAAAGCGTCGTAATCGTATCATCAGTGTAGCGTCGGCGAAAACCATAATTACCTTGCTGCGACGGTCCGATGTTGTTCCTCGTTCCTGCGGCAGCACACATGTGTGAAGTCGCAGGAGCGAGGAACATCTCCTACCTGCTTCACCGTAGCTCCTGTCGGCTATGTGGAAGGACAGAGGTGGGCGGGATGTTTACGTCCCGCTCATCTCCGCCCCTCCGCTTCTATTGGCCGCCTGCCGTGTGACATCGCTATGACGCCGCACGGCCCGCCCCCTTAATAAGGAGGCGGGTCGCTGGCCAGAGCGACGTCGCAGGGCAAGGTGAGTGCATGTGAAGCTGGCATAGCGATAATTTTCGCTACGCCAGCTGTCACCACATATCGCTGCTGTGACAGGGGCGGGGACTATCGCATTCGGCATCGCAGCATCGGCTTGCGATGTCGTAGTGTGCAAAGTACCCCTGAGACTTTCTAGCGATCCCACCAGTGAGCCCAACCTGTCCGGGATCGCTACAAAGTCTCTGGTGAGTCGCTGGTGAGCTGTCAAACAGGCATACCTAGCCAACGACGCAGCAGCAATACGGACTTGCAGAACGACCTAGCTAGTCATTGGGGACGTGTCAAAGCAGCTTTTTGAAAGGGAAGTCGCTAATGAAGTCGTTGTAACGGTGTCAAACACACCGATGCATACTGCACAGCGGGAAACAAAGGACCAAAAAATGTTCCTGAGAGATGTGTAGCGATCAGCGACCTCACAACGGGGGCCAGGTTGCTGATGCGTTTCACACACTGCAATGTGACTGGGGAGGTCACTATTACGTCACAAAACCAGTGACGTTACAGCGATGTTGTTAGCGATGTTGCAGTGTGTAAAAGGGCCTTAACTGCAGAGAAATCTTAGATGTCCCTGTGTGCATTAATTAAAGTAATAATACACTAAATGCCCCTTTATAAGTAATAGTGCTAAGTGTCCCTACTAGTGATGAGCAAGTACTACCATGCTCGGGTGCTCAGTACTCGTAACGAGCAGTTGGATGCTCGGATGGGCACGACTCAAGTACCCGAGTATAATGAAAGTCAATCAGGGACTCAAGCTTTTTTTCTGGAAAAATGCTTGAGTCCCCCATTGACGTCCATTATACTCGAGTACTCGAGTCTATCCGAGCATCCAACTGCCTGTTATGAGTACCGAGCGCCTGAGCATGGTAGTGCTCACTCATCACTAGTCACCATATAAAGTAATAATCGCCCAAGTTCTCCATTATAAACTATTACTTTAAAGTAGTAATTCCATGATTACTGCCTTAAAAAGTAAAAATACCACAAGTACTTTATTCAAAATTAATAATGCCCTGAATAGTTTAGTTGTGTCTAAGCTTGAAGGTAGACTTAAGTCCATCGAGTTCAACCCATGACCTAACCTAACATGTTGATCTAGACGAAGGCAAAAACCCCATGTGATAGACAGTAAGCGCCGTATTAGGGGCAAAAAAATCCTTCCTTACTCCCACATACGGCAATCAGACTAGTTCCCTTGAGCAACGCCCCCTTATAACGTAAAAATCCCCTAAAGTACCTGCTTTAAAAGTATTAATGATCTGAACTCCACTCATAAATTAATAAAGTCCCTTCAGTGCCCTGTAAACAAGTAATAATGCTCTTGGCGTATGCCAATAGAAGCACAGCATGTGCAAAGTGAAAGTCTGGTGGTACAGTTATTTTAGGTAGGACGTCAGAGCTGATCTCTATATTCAGCCCTGTAGTAGTCATGGTGATGGATGTTGCCGTGACTTTCAGACTGCTGCTTCTCTCCAGTGGCAATGTGGGGGAGCAACAGTGATATAAAAAAGTCCATACACCCTTACAAGGAACTTGTCAGCAGGCTTTTAGACCCTAAACTAACGGCATCTATGTAAAGTATCTGAAATGTTGATTATGTCTACACATTTGTATTATAAGTCTGTATTTCCATCATTCCCAGGGATGGCGCATGCGCAGTAAAGAGGTCTTGATAATGTTGTGAGAGCCAGACTATCATTATGCTAACCTTGGGAGTAAAAACTGTGCAAGATCTCGACCAAGGAAGCATATATCACAATAAGTGACCTGTAAGGCTGGTTTTACACATCCGGCTTTTCGCCGGTTTGCTGGTTCCGGCACATGACAGTACAGTGTATACAGTACAGTGGCAGCGCGACAAGCTCCGGTCACATCCTGTAATGTGACCGGAGCATGTGACCCGGACGTTACAGCCCTTCCACTGTACTGTATACACTGTACTGACGTGCGCCGGAACCGGCAGACCCGCAAAAAGCCGGATGTGTGAAACTGGTCTAAGTCACTGACAGAATGCTGGCAACAGGAGGAGAAAGAGGGAGAGGGACCTGCGAGCTATAATACAGGCCAAGCCCCCTGCACTTGCGAGCTTTTTTTTTGCATAAACATTTGCCTATGGATTTCTGAAAAACAGATTCATAAACTTATAAAACAAAGGTATGGACATCAACATTTCAGATGCTTTACATAGTTGACTTTAGTTTATGCTCTAAAATCCTGCTGACAGGCTTGCTTTAATAGACATCGCCTAAAAACTTGTTTGCCCTTTAGCCATTCCTCCCATCCCCTTCAAATGCATTCATTCAGGTAGGCCAAGCGTGCATGTGTTATCAATAGAGGGGAGTAAAGATATCTGCCCTGAGAATAAAAGGAACTGGCATATGGAGTGTAACATGTATTACTAATAATATGATGCAGTGTGTGTATATATTATATATATATATATATATATATATATATATATATATATACGTTATTTACTTATGTGTCCTGTATTAATCTTATATAATCTTCTATATACTGATTGCTTATCAGTATTCTGATGTAATATGTGTACATGTATGGCAATGTAAAACAGTGAGTATTTATAAATATATACAGGATGTGGTAATGATGTGAAATAATATGAAGACTTCATACCTGTATATGCGCGGTTAGGTAAAAAAAATTTGGATAGTGACACAAGTTTTGGAATTTTAGCAGTTCACCAAAACATTTTCAAGATACAGTTAATATTGGCGTAAAGTGCAGAGTCTCAGCTTTAATTTGAGCCTAATCAGCTTAGGAATTACAGTTCTTTAACATGAAGCTGCCTCTTTATCAAGGGACTAAAGGTAATTGGACAATTGTGTGAAAGGCTTTTTGATGGGCAGGAGATAAAAGGTCTGGAACTGATGTCAGGTGTGCCATTTGCATTTGGAAGCTGTTGATGTGAAACCACACAGTCAAAGGAGCTCTCAATTGAAGTGCAAGAGACCATCATTAGGCTGAAAAAAAGAAGAAAACCATCAGAGAGATAGCCAAAATGTTAGGAGTTAACAAATCAGAAGTTTAGAACATTCTGCAAAAAAAGAGCACACTAATGAGCTTGGGATCCTAAAGGAGGCCTTGATGTCCACAGAAAACAACTGTAAGGGAGTTGGACAGCAGAAGTCACAATGAAGTTACATTTCACAGTGACTGTGGGGAACATTACCATCTGCTGGCCAAAGACAGCAGGAACTAAACAGTAAAATGTCTGTTTTACAGAAGGAGACGCCTGCTCAGGTGACAGTTTGGGTGTGGATCACCTGTGCCACAGGCCAGGTTTACCTCGAAGGGGCGTGACTAAATGCCTACCGGGTATTCATCGGAGCCTCTGATGATGAGGTTGGGCTTGGCTGATGGTAGAAACCAGGTACCACTCCAAGGCAGTCCCTGGTAGTAGCAGCTGAGCCCATGGGTCAGGTGCGAGGGAATAGGCAGGCACAAGGACAGGCCAGGAGAAACGAATAAGACGGGTTTAGGAGTGTAGGAGCACAGGCAGGTACCAGGTCGGATGTGGATTCACAGGCTGGAAACTGTACAGGGTATAGGAACGAGATATGGGCACTGGACACAAGTTGATGTGTAATGGAAATTGAACATACCAGGAACTTTGTTGCTCAGGCACATTCCAAAGAGGGAGGATATCTTAAGTTCCAAAAAATAAGAAGAATTGGAGGCACTCACCGTCGTAGCAGAAGGTGCTTTATTCAGACTTCATGCATCAGGTGAGGGAGTGAGTGCAGAGCACATCCGGATGTGCTTTGCACTCCCTCCCCTGATTGTATGATTGTACAATTCATTTTTCAGCTCCTGAAATAAGGAGGTTTGTACAAAAATGGTTGTAATTCCTAAACGTTTAAGAGGATATTTTTGTTCAACTCCTTAATAAACCTGAAAGTCTATATTTTAATTGCATCTCAGGTATTTCATAGAGGGCACCAGTTCTGCATATCACAGAAAACATGACAGCTGGAACCAGAAATCTCAAATTTTCAATCATATTAGAGTGCAGTGCAGATTTCCACTGATTTAATGTCCAGTCCCTGTATTACTTGGCCCAAATAAGTCTCTTCTTGTTTGCAGTCCTTAGTAGTTGCTTCTTTGCAGAAATTCCTCCATAAAGGTCTGCTTTTTGCAGTCTCCTCTGGTTATTGATGTTGAGATATACACTACCATTCAAATGTTTGGACAATTTTGTCTTTTCGATGAAAAATCATACTTTTATTTATCAGATGAGTTGCATAATGAATAGAAAATATAGTCCAGACATTGACTAGGTTAGAAATAATGATTTTTACTTGAAATAATAATTTTCTCCTTCAATCTTTGCTTTTGTCACAGAATGCTCCTTTGCAGCAATTCCAGCTTTGCAGACCTTTGGCATTCTAGCTGTTAATTTGCTGAGGTAATTTGGAGATATTTCACCCCATGCTTCCAAAAGCCCTTCCCACAAGTTGGATTGGCTTGATGGACACTTTTTTGTTTTGCATACCATACGGTCAAGCTGCTCCCACAACAGCTCAATAGGGTTGAGATCTGGTGACTGGGCTGGCCACTCCATTACAGATAGAATACCAGCTGCCTGCTTCTTCCCTACATAGTTCATGCATAATTTGGAGGTGTGCTTTGGGTCATTGTCCTGTTGTAGGATGAAATTGGCTCTAATCAAGCGCTGTCCACAGGGTATGGCATGGCGTTGCAAAATGGAGTCATAGCCTTCCTTATTCAAAATCCCTTTTACCTTGTACAAATCTCCCACTTTACCAGCACCAAAGCAACCCCAGATCATCACATTACCCCCACCATGCTTGACAGATGGCGTCAGACACTCTTCCAGTATCTTTTCAGTTGTTCTGCGTCTCACAAATGTTCTTCTGTGTGATCCAAACACCTCAAACTTCGATTCGTCTGTCCATAACACTTTCTTCCAATCTTCATCTGTCCAATGTCTGTGTTCTTTTGCCCATATTAATCTTTTCTTTTTATTATCCAGTCTCAGATATGGCTTTTTCTTTGCCACTCTGCCCTGAAGTCCAGCAGTCACCTCTACACTGTAGATGTTGACACTGGCATTTTGCAGGTACTATTTAATGAAGCTGCCAGTTGAGGACCTGTGAGGCCTCTATTTCTCAGACTAGAGACTCTAATATACTTGTCTTGTTGCTCAGTTGTGCAGCGGGGCCTCCCACTTCTCTTTCTACTCTGGTTAGAGCATGTTTGTGCTCTCCTCTGAAGGGAGTAGTATACACTGTTGTAGGAAATCTTCAGTTTCTTGGCAATTTCTCGCATGGAATATCCTTCATTTGTAAGAACAAGAATAGACTGTCGAGTTTCACATGAAAGTTCTCTTTATCTGGCCATTCTGAGAGTTTAAGGAAACAACAAATGTAATGCTCCAGATTCTCAACTAGCTCACAGGAAGGTCAGTTTTATAGCTTCACTAATCAGCAAAACTGTTTTCAGCTGTGCTAACATACTTGCACAAGGGTTTTCAAGGGATTTCTAAACATCCATTAGCCTTCTAACACAGTTAGCAAACACAATGTACCATTAGAACACTGGAGTGGTGGTTGTTGGAAATGGTTCTCTATACACCTATGTAGATATTGCATTAAAAACCAGACGTTTGAAGCTAGAATACTCATTTACCACATTAACAATGTATAGAGTGTATTTCTGTTTAATTTAATGTTAGCTTCTTGAAAATAATGTGCTTTTCTTTCAAAAAGAAGGAAATCTCTAAGTGATCTCAAACTTTTGAACGGTAGTGTATCTCCTACTTAATTTCTGCGCAATATTTAGGAGGGCTGTTATCTGAAAGCTGCAAATTTGCGGTTTCTGATGCTGATAACTCTGATTAACTTATGCTCTGCTGCAGAGGTAATTTTCAGTTTTCTTTTCCTGGTGAAATCTTTTAGAGAGCCAAATTCATCATGGTGATTGTTGGTTTTCATGACTGTACTTGATAATACCTTCAAAGTTTTAGCAATTTTCCTGATTGACTAACCTTCATATCTTAATGTGATGATTGACTGCCATTTCTCTTTTCTTAGTTTTGTGGTTCTTGCTATATACTCTGGCCTAAAACAGTTGTGAAATAGGGCTCAGCACTGTATAAAATTGTATACAAAAACACTGCCACTGCAAAACAAAATGGATAGTTGGAGTTTATGAAGGAAAGTTAATCCAAAAATTAACTCTTTATAAATCATACTTGTTCACTGGTAGTCATTCCAGGTGGTACCTGATGAAGGTGCTTGAGAGAATGCTAATGGTGTTTAAAGCTGTCATCAGAGTGAAAGTAATATAAGATTCAACAAACATTCTGGTTTATTTCACTTGGGTTCTCTACACCTTTCACCCCTTATGTCTATATGTTTATTTTAAAAATTTTGCTGCCTTCAATTTAAATCTACAATGTGCACATTCCAAAATGAAAAAGGAAATTCACTGCATGAAAAATTGTGTTCAAACGTTTGACTGGCACTTTATATATACAATATATATATATATATATATATATATATATATATATATATATATAAATATAAAGGCAGTGAAGATGTAGACCAGCTCACCCGTGACAGCTCTGAATGAATGGTTCCTCCTGTTATCCTTAATATTGCACTTATCCAGACCAGGAGTGGGTCTTGAACAATGTAGAAAAGGAAGAGTGATCCAGCAAATTTCAAGAGGTCCGGTTGGCATAAAACAATGGATTTATTGATTGAAAAATTTAAAAATATATATAGCAGAGCTGTAAATAATAAGTTGCAGGAAATAGTGCGTTACGGACAACGCGTTTCGGCGGTATAAGCTGCCTTCTTCACGGTCCAAGCCAAAACTGATCTTAAGGTGTGCAAGGGCTCCTATAAGAACAATTGATTGCAGCCAAGCTGTGATCCGTAATCCTCACACAGGTGTTGCAATCAAGTAGAGGACATCTAGTGGTAGCCCTTAGAATAACGCATCACATGTTAATACAGAAAAAAACACAAAGAAACAACACTACATACATAGCCTGTAGAAAAATACATAAAATAGAATGCACGAAAAGGAAAAAAATATATACAAAAAAGTCCCCTGTGTTAATAAAACCATCAACAGTACAGTGCATTTGACAAGTAATACAATATAAAAAATTTCTGCAGTGAGCATATATGAATAATTTTATGACATAATATGGAAGATTTGAGTCAGAAAACTATGGTATATGTTCACATTATGACCAGCAAACAATCGGAAACTGACCAAAACAACAAACATGTTCAATAGTATATCGCAAGATCCATCCTGCTATTGAAGCCATATAGTGTTCTAGTGTCTAATGTGAACATCCACTTATTCTCTTTGGCCAAAACTTTTTCCTGCAAATCTCCCCCTCTCTCAGGTTTAAAAACCTTCTCTATGCCTATGAAGGAAAAACCTTTTAGATCACCTCCATGTACTTTATTAAAGTGGAGTGATACCACTGACGCACTAGCCACAGGTAAGTTGGTAGTGTCCGATAAATGTTTGCGGATTCTGTTTTTTAATGAATTAGTTGTGCATCCCACATACTGTATTTGCTGGATCACTCTTTCTTTTCTAATATATATATATATATATATATATATATATATATATATATATACTAGAAGGTGGCCCGATTCTACGCATCGGGTATTCTAGAATTTACGTATTGTGTAGTTCATGTATGATTTTTGTTATATATATATATAGATGTTGTTGTGTGTAGTTACCAAGTGTTTGTGTAGGGCGCTGTACATGTTCTGGGTGTTGTCTGGGTGTGACGGGGGGTGAGAGCGGTGTTGTATGTGTGTTGCGTGTGTTGCGTTGTTTGTGGAGCGCTGTGTGTCTGTAGCGTTGTGTGTGTGTGTGTTGCGCGGTTTGTGTGTGTGTGGTGTGTTTTGGGGGGAGGTATGTTTTGTGCAATGTGTGTGTTGTGCGGTATGTGTGTATATTTGTGTGTGCCGCGGTGTTTGTGTGTTGGGTGTTGTGTGTGTGCAGCGTTGTCTGTGTGTGTGGGTGTCTGTGTAGGGCAGTTGTTTGTGGTTCCCAGTGTGTGTGTGTGGTGTGTTGTGCAGTGCGCGCGCGTGTGTGTGTGTGTGTGTGTTGGGGGGAGGTGTGCACTTCCCATCGTGCTCCATCCCCCATGCAGCGCACTCCCCATCGTGCTCCATCCCCCATGCAGCGCACTCCCCATCGTGCTCCATCCCCTATGCTGCGCACCCCCCATCGTGCTCCATCTCCCATGCTGCGCACTCCCAAATGTGCTCCATCCGCCATGCTGCGCACTCCCAAACGTGGTCCATCCGCCATGCTGCGCACTCCCAAACGTGGTCCATCCGCCATGCTGCGCACTCCCAAACGTGCTCCATCCGCCATACTCCGCACTCCCCATCGTGCTCCATCCGCCATGCTGCGCACTCCCAAACGTGCTCCATCCGCCATGCTGCGCACTCCCAAACGTGCTCCATCCGCCACGCTGCGCACTCCCAAACGTGCTCCATCCGCCATGCTGCGCACTCCCAAACGTGGTCCATCCGCCATGCTGCGCACTCCCAAACGTGCTCCATCCGCCATTCTGCGCACTCCCAAACGTGGTCCATCCGCCATGCTGCGCACTCCCAAACGTGCTCCATCCGCCATGCTGCGCACTCCCAAACGTGCTCCATCCGCCATGCTGCGCACTCCCAAACGTGCTCCATCCGCCATGCTGCGCACTCCCAAACGTGCTCCATCCGCCATGCTGCGCACTCCCAAACGTGGTCCATCCGCCATGCTGCGCACTCCCAAACGTGCTCCATCCGCCATGCTGCGCACTCCCAAACGTGCTCCATCCGCCATGCTGCGCACTCCCAAACGTGCTCCATCCGCCATGCTGCGCACTCCCAAACGTGCTCCATCCCCCATGCTGCGCACCCCCCATCGTGCTCCATCCCCCATGCTGCACCAGCATCAGCCTCTCTACCCGCAGCATCAGCCTCTCTGCCCGCAGCATCAGCCTCTCTCCTCCCAGCATCAGCCTCTCTACCCGCAACATCAGCCTCTCTCCTCCCAGCATCAGCCTCTCTGTCCCCAGCATCAGCCTCTCTGTCCCCAGCATCAGCCTCTCTGTCCCCAGCATCAGCCTCTCTAATCCCAGCATCAGCCTCTCTCCTCCCAGCATCAGCCTTTTCTGTCCCCAGCATCAGCCTCTCTCCTCCCAGCATCAGCCTTTTCTGTCCCTAGCATCAGCCTCTCTCCTCCCAGCATCAGCCTCTCTCCTCCCAGCATCAGCCTCTCTCCTCCCAGCCTACCCCAGCCTCAGCCTCCCCCAGCATCAGCCTCTCTCCTCCCAGCATCAGCCTCTCTCCTCCCAGCATCAGCCTCTCTCCTCCCAGCATCAGCCTTTTCTGTCCCCAGCATCAGCCTCTCTCCTCCCAGCCTACCCCAGCCTCAGCCTCCCCCAGCATCAGCCTCTCTCCTCCCAGCATCAGCCTCTCTCCTCCCAGCATCAGCCTCTCTCTTCCCAGCATCATACTCTCTCCTCCCAGCCTACCCCAGCCTCAGCCTCCCCCAGCATCAGCCTTTCTCCTCCCAGCATCAGCCTCCCTCCTCCCAGCATCAGCCTCTCTCCTCCCAGCATCAGCCTCCCCCAGCATCAGCCTCTCTCCTCCCAGCATCAGCCTTTTCGGTCCCCAGCATCAGCCTCCCTCCTCCCAGCCTACCCCAGCCTCAGCCTCCCCCAGCATCAGCCTCTCTTCTCTCAGCCTCCCCATCCCAGCCTTCCCCAGGATCAGCCTCTCTCCTCCCAGCCTCCTCCAGCACGCCGTGCTCCTCTGCCGACACTCACAGATCCGATCGCATACACTCACACACACACACACACACCCGATCGCATACACTCACACACACCCGATCGCACACACTCACACACACCCGATCGCATACACTCACACACACACACCCGATCGCATACACTCACACACACACATTGACGATATCGCACATACGCGCTCACACTCACAACATCCGGAGATACCACATGCTTCTGGCCATGTGATCCTCCGGCAGGTCCTGGAAGCTCACAGCACAGTATCGCCGCCGAGAAGCAAGCGATATCCCAGGATGTTGTGAGTGTGTGGATGCGATGTGATGTGTGTGTGAGGTGTGTGTGTGAGAGTGAGTGTGATCTGATGTGTGTGTGTGTGTATGTGTGTGTGTGTGCTGTTATGTGTGTGCGTGTGTGTATGTTCCGCCGCTGCAGGACCTTGATGCGCTGGTAACTATGCTACCATGGTTACCAGCGTATCTCGTCCCCCGCTCGCACGGGAGCCCACACCAGAATACGCCGGCCAGCCCCAGCAATGCGAGGGTATGTGTCGGCTGGGTTGGCGGCGTACGCTGATGTGGGCTCCCGGGGGTACAGTACTCACCTGGGAGTCGTGGCTCCGTGACCGTGTCGGTTCGGGGAATGCGTGGGGAGGGCGGGGCCAGAGCTAGCGTGCATTGCGTGAGGGGGGCGGGGCGTGGCCGAGTTGCCAATGCCTGCAGGGTGCCGGGGCGAGAGGCCAATCTGTGGGGGGGCGGTGCCTGGGCGAGCGGCCGGCCAATCCGTGTGGGGGCGCAGCCTGGGCGAGCGGCCAATCCGTGCGAGGGGGCGGGGCCATGGCGAGCCCAGCGGCCAATCAGCTTTGTGTCACCGTAAGGACACAATTTTGGAGCAAGACAGACAGACAGATAGACAGACAGACAGACAGACAGACAGAATAAGGCAATTATATATATAGATATATATACAGTATATTGTATACAGAAAGTCTGTGTGTGGTAGCCCGTTGAATACAAAGCGATGGTTGTACAGCCCATCTTTAACACTAGACTAAAAATACTGTGAACATTACAACTCGAAATCTCCCCCTTTTCAAGAGATTTGGCCCCCAGATTTAGGATTTATAGAAATAAAGGAAAAAATGGGTGTCTGTGTGTTGAATGCAAAACTATAGTTTTTGCCCAAAGGGTCGTAAGAAATTAAAGCGATGGCGCCCATAGAGTCACTCTTAATGGGGCAGCAACCAAATAGTTGCTAAGGTGGGGGAACTTAATAACTCGATCCAAAGTCTGTCACTATAGCAACGGCTGTTAACAACCAGTGCACATGCCTCATTTATAAGATTTGCCACACAGTAAGGCGGGCTTTGCACACTACGACATCGCAGGTGCGATGTCGGTGGGGTCAAATTGAAAGTGACGCACATTGTATCGTAATCGTATCGTAATCGTATCATCGGTATAGCGTCGGCGTAATCCATAATTACGCTGACGCGACGGTCCGTTGTTGTTCCTCGCTCCTGCGGCAGCACAGATCGCTGTGTGTGAAGTCGCAGGAGCGAGGAACATCTCCTACTGGCGTCACCGCGGCTTCCATAGGATATGCGGAAGGAAGGAGGTGGGCGGGATGTTTACATCCCGCTCATCTCCGCCCCTCCGCTCCTATTGGCCGCCTGCCGTGTGACGTCGCTGTGACGCCGCACGACCCGCCCCCTTAATAAGGAGGCGGGTCGCCGGCCAGAGCGACGTCCCAGGACAGGTGAGTCCATGTGCAGCTGCCGTAGCGATAATGTTCGCTACGGCTGCTATCACAAGGATATCGCAGCTGCGACGGGGGCGGGGACTATCGCGCTCGGCATCGCAGCATCGGCTTGCGATGTCGCAGCGTGCAAAGCCCGCCTAAGATTGTCTTGATTGCCTATAGCCACTGAAAAAGTAACTTGGGTCTCCTTTATGAAGATAGCCTGAGAGTAAGATCGTTTTGGGTGCCAATAGCAACCACAGTGCAGTTTTCAGCACTGAATCTGCTGACACAGTATTCACCCAAAGGGTCTTAACAAATTGAAGCCACGGTGTCCAAAGAGTCGCTTTTGAAGGGGCAGCAACCATATAGCTGCTAAGGTGGGGCAACCTGATAAGTTGCTCCAAAGTCTGTAATTATAGCAACAGCTGTCAACAAGCAGTGCATAAATAACTGGGGCCTCATTTATGAGAAGTGCCTAACAGTAAAGGGGGCTTTACACGCTACGATATCGTTAATGTTTTATCGTCGGGGTCACGTTGTTAGGGACGCACATCCGGCGTCATTAACGATATCGCAGCGTGTGATACTTACCAGCGACCTTAAGCGACCTCAAAAATGGTGAAAATCGTTCACCATGGAGAGGTCGTCCCAAAACCAAAAATCGGTAAGGGTTGTTTATCCATGTTGTTCATTGCTCATGCGGCAGCACACATCGCTGTGTGTGACACCGTAGGTGCGAGGAAAGTCTCCTTACCTGCCGCCGGCCACAATGCGGAAGGAAGGAGGTGGGCGGGATGTTACGTCCCGCTTATCTCCGCCCCTCCGCTTTGATTGGCCGGCCGCTTAGTGACGTCGCGGTGACGCCGAACGTCCCTCCCCCTTGATGGAGGGATTGTTCGGCGGTCTCAGCGACGCCGCCGACCAGGTAAGTGCGTGTGACGCTGTCTTAGCGATAATGTTCGCTGCGGCAGTGATCACACGATATAGCATGTGCGACGGGGGCGGGTACTTACACACTCGATATCGCTAGAAATTGCTAGCGATATCGCTACCGTATAAAGCCCCCTTAAGATCATTCTAGCTTCCTATAGCCAATGTAGAAGTAACTGGGGCCTCATTTATGAAAATTGCCTCATGGTAAGATAATTCTGGTTGCCTATAACAACCAGAGTGCAGCTTTCAGCATTGAAGCTGCTGAGGTAAAGTGAAAGCTGAGCCCTGATTGGTTGCTATATACTAGAATAGTCTGACTGTGAGGTAGTTTTCATAACTGAGATTTGAGATCCTTCAGGACGCACATTTTCTGCTTTAAATATATATATATATACAGTTGTTTATGTCGCGCCCAGGGAAGGGGGTACTCGGACGCGGGCGGTTGCAAATGGGAATGTCATTCTGGTGGCCATTGTCTGGTCCCGTGCCCTGGGGCTTCTTTTGTAAAAGGGGAATATTTACAGGGGAGATAAGAGTTAATGTTCATGTGACGCCATGCCACCTGCGGGTTGCGGTAAAAGGTGGAGAACCGCCGCTGCTGAATGTGGGTACTCCCAGAGCTGGTGGTGGTAGCAGCAATGATATTAGGCCCTCCGCAGGTAGGGTCATGCCTGGGAGATGTGACAGGGTAATAACAATGACCACACCAGGTTGTCTTGAACATTCTCTACTCACTCAGGTCCTTGGATTACTGGTTCAGGTCCCTTGGAGTATCAGTGCCAATGTAGTGACCAAGGTTGCTCTGTCCCCGGCACCCTCTGTTGGTTGGGTCCCCGTAGCAGGGAGCGTTTAGGACCCGACTGTCCCTTTTGGGGGTTACAGTCTCCTTCTCCGTACGGCGGGCAGTGCAGACCCTGTGGGGAGGTAAGTGTCTGAACCCCGATCCCAGTTTACTGCTGATGCCCCCGGATTATTTGGTTTGGTGAAGTCCATGAAGGTGTCCTCACTGGGCAGGTATTTATCAAGCCATGTAGAGCTGGTGCCTGATCTAGGGCCCTGTGCCCCGTTCGTGCGCCAGTCCCATCGGTACTTGTCCGTACCCGCTCTCTCCTGTGCCCCCAGGGTCACCGCTGCACGTCCGCACACCTCTCTGTGTGCTTCACTTCTCTCAACTCACTGCTGACCCCTCCCACCAGGCTGGCTAATCCCAGGATTCGTTCTTTGCATGGCGACCATCCCCTTACATGGTTAATCCTCTATGCCCGGTGTGGCATGGTGAACTAGGATTTTGGTTGTGCTTTGGTGGTATCGGCACTGGTACTCCAGGTCCCAGGGGGTAGGTCCTGCATCCCCAAGAGGATGCAGTTTCTTGTAGTGCCCTGAGTGGCTCAGGGGCGGTATATTTACATACATTATCTAAAAAGACACATCCACATGTTTTACTTACTATCTAACATGAATTCAGAATAAACCTTTCCCGGTTTAGGTCAGTTAGGAACCAAAATTATTTATATTTGCCAAATGCCAGAATAATAAGTGAGAGAATGTTTTAAGTCATTTTTATTAGTTTCTGCAAAGTCAAAAGTTTACATACATTTCTTTAGTATTTAGTACCATTGCACTTACCTACAAGCAGCTTTACAGAAAATTTGCTTTGTCTTCTAGACCTTATCTTAACCTTCACTGTTTCGGTTAATTTCCATTTCTTCATTACACTTCAAACTGAGGAAAGGGCAATTTGAAAACGCTTAGCAATCTCCTTTTAGCCTTCTCCAGCTTAGTGGGCCTCCACCATTTTCCTTTCCAGAGTGCTAGGCAGCTGCTTAGAAGAACCTATGGCTCTTGTTTTTCGGCATTGGGTTACAAGAGGCTGAGTTTCCATAAGGCCTGAAACACAAATCCGTTAAACACGTGCGTGTTTGCTCCGTTTCCGTATGTACCGGAGACACGGACAAACATGCACCAATGTTAATCTATCATTGAGGTCACACGTGCGTGATTCCATAAGGTCCGTGTGTCCGTATCCGTGATCCGTATGTGTTTCCGTTTTGCACAGAAGCATGTCCGTTTTCAGCACGGAACACGCACACACGGACCCCATGAAAGTCAATGGGTATGTGCGCACAATAACGTGACACGGATGCATCTCTGTATGCTCCGTGTACGTTTTGTGCTTTTTTGTAGCGATGTCGGTCATTCTTTCTTTTTCTGTCTATGTCGGTCAATCTCCCTCAGTCCGTCGGTCGGTCTCTCTGTCTGTCTGTCGGTCGGTCTCTCTATCTTTCTGTCCCTCTCTCACAGTCTGTCAGTCAGTCTCCCCCCTCTCTGATACTCACCGTTCCCCGATCTCCGGCGCGGCGCTGCACAGCTGTTCAATAAACTCCGGCGGCTTTTACTATTTTGAAAAAGCCGGCCGCTCATTATGCAATCTCATATTCCCTGCTTTCCCCGCACACCGGTGGCTATGATTGGTTGCAGTGAGACACGCCCCCACGCTGAGTGACAGCTGTCTCACTGCAACCAATCACAGCCGCCGGTGGGCGGGTCTATACTGTGCAGTAAAAAAAATAAATAAATAATTAAAAAAAAACGATGTGCGGTCCCCCCCATTTTGATTTTTACCAGCCAGGGTAAAGTCACACGGCTGAAGGCTGGTATTCTCAGGATGGGGAGCTCCACGTTATGGGGAGCCCCCCAGCCTAACAATATCAGCCAGCAGCCGCCCAGAAATGTCGCATCCATTAGATGCGACAGTTCTGGGACTCTACCCGGCTCTTCCCGATTTGCCCTAGTGCGTTGGCAATCGGGGTAATAAGGAGTTAATGGCAGCCCATAGCTGCCACTAAGTCCAAGATTAATCATTGCAGGGGTCTCCCCGAGATACCTTCCATGATTAACCTGTAAGTTACAGTAAATAAACACACACAATGAAAAATCCTTTATTTGAAGTAATAAACACTAAAAAAAAAACCTCGTTCACCAATTTATTAAGCCCCAAAAACCCATCCATGTCCGACGTAATCCACAGAGGTCCCGCATCGCTTCCAGCTTTGCAACATGAAGGTGACAGGAGCGGCAGAAGAACACCGCCGATCCTGACAGCTCCACGCAGCAACTGAGGTGAGTATCGCGATCAGCGATGACGTCACTCAGGTAACTCGCGGCCACCGCTGGATCCTCCAACTGTGACAGCAAGTCGCCAGAGTGGCAGCGATGAAGTCACAGGTGAGTTGCGGTCACGGGGGGAGGATCCAGCTAGCCGCGGGTAACCTGAGTGACGGCAGCGCTAATCGCGCTGATCACTTCAGTCACTCAGGGAATTAGCGGTCACCGGTGAGTCCTTCACGGGTGACCGCTAATCAGGACGCGACACAGACAGAGCTGCGGGATGACAATGAAGTCGGGTGAAGTTCACCCGAGTTCATTCTCAGCTCGCGTCGCTGTCTGCTGTCTGCGTGTATGTAGCAAATACATTTTACATCACAGACGGACATTTCACACGGACAACACACACACACATCAGTTAAGTTTCACACACACACACGGACATTCCACACGCACACACGGCTAGCATACGCAGTTCACACAGATGCCACACGGACCATAAAAACGGACACAAAAACGGGACACAGACCCGAAAAACGGACGTAACACATGTGCGTGTTTTTTCACGGATGTGTGTTTCAGGCCTAAAACTGTGAAATTTGCATCACCTGGCCTTTCCTAACAATGATAGTGAACAAGCCATAACCTAACAGGCTAATTAAGGTCAAAGTTATCTGAGCAAATACTTTTCCATTTTCCTGTTTTGTTAGTTTTAAAATGTAAAAAATAAATATACAGTATATCATTTTTTTTGCCTAAAATACAAAGGAAATGTGTCATCTTTAACTTTAAGCATTTTACAGATCATTTCATCTTAAACTTGCTTAACTATTTATAATAACAGTAATTTTGACCAGGGGTGCCCAAACTTTTACACGCTACTGTATATATATATATATATATATATATATATATATATATATATATATACAGTATATATAGTGATGTGATGTATACATATATAGAGTTGTGATACAGTGTATATACATACATATAGCAATGAAATACAGTGGTTATATATGTGATGCAGTGTGTATACATGTATATAGTGATGTGATGCAATGTGTATACATACATATAGTGATGGGATGCAGTGTGTGTATATACCGTGTTTTTCGGACTATAAGACACACCTGACCATAAGACGCACCCTGGTTTTGGAGGAGGAAAATAGGAAAATAAAATTTTAACCAAAAAATGTGGTCATGACACACTGTTATGGTGCAAGGATCTGCTGCTGACACTGTTATGGGGGTAATGTCCCCAAATTCTCTACTAAGGTACCCCATTCTGGTAACGATCCTCCTGCCTTGTATATGATCCTGCTCATATACCCCCATCCTGCTCATATACCCCCATCTTGCTCATATACCCCCATCCTGCTCATATACCCCATCCTGCTCATATACCCCTCATACTGCTCATAATATACCCCCATCCATCCTGCTTATAATATACCTCCATCCATCCTGCTCATAATATACCCCCATCCATCCTGCTCATAATATACCCCCATCCTGCTCATAAAATACCCCCATCCTGGTATATGGCCTGTATCCTGTGGCACAGAAAAAGAAGGATAAGTGATGATCTGGGGATGCTTCAGCAAGGCTGGAATTGGGCAGATTAAACTTTGTGAAGGACGTATGAATCAAGCCGCATACAAGGTTATCCTGGAAAAACAGTTGCTTCCTTCTGCTCAGACAATGTTCCCCAACTATGAGGACTGTTTTTTTTCCAGCAGGACAATGCGCCATGCCACACAGCTAGGTCAATCAATGTGTGCATGAAGGACCACCATATCAAAATCCTGTCATGGCCAGCCCAATCTCCAGACCTGAACCCCATTGAAAACCTCTGGAATTTAAGATCGATATTCACAAGCCATCAAACAAAGAACTGCTTAAAGTTTTGCACCAGGAGTGGCATGGCATAAGGTCACCCAAAACAGTGTGAAAGACTGGTGGGAAGCATGCCAAGACGCATGAAAGCTGTGATTAAAAATCATGGTTATTCCACAAAATATTAATTTCTGAACTCTTCCTGAGTTAAAACATTAATAGTATTATTGTTTCTAAATGATTATGAACTTGTTTTCTTTGCATTATCTGAAGTCTGAAAGCAATGCATTTTTTTGATAATTTCTCATTTTCAGAAAATAAATACAGTAGTTTACAGAATAAAAAAATAATTTACATTTTACTTAAAAATATAGCTATAAAGAGAAAAATCTGAAAAACTGTCAATTTTGCAGTGGTCTCATAATTTTTGCCAGAGCTGTATGTGTGTGTATATATATATATATATATATATATATATATATATATAGTGATGCAGTGTGTATATATATATAAATAGTGATGCGGTGTGTACCGTATACAAGGTGATGTGATGCAGTGTATATATATATATATATATATATATATATATATATACATATATATATATATATATATATATATACATATATATATATATACTGTATATATATATATATATATCTATGTGTATATAGTGATGTCATGTAGTGTGTATACACATATACTGTATATAGTGATGCAATGTAGTGTGTATACAAACTGTATATAGTGATACAGTGTGTATGTATAGTGATGTGATGCAGTGTGTATACAGATAGTGATGTGATGCAGTGTGTATACATATATATATATAGTGATGTAGTGTGTGTTTACAGTATATATATATATATATATATATATATATAGTGATGTGATGCAGTCTGTATACATATATAGAGTGATGCGATATAGTGTGTATATGTGGCGCCCCTGAGGCTCTGGTCGTCACAGGGCACTGCACCTCAATTAAGGTGTATCCATCTCAGGTAAGGGGGGGGTTAATCACCGGAGTTCCACATTCACACTCTTCATACAGCTCAGGAGCCTTCCCACAGGGTGGGATGGCTCAGGGTAGGCAGGGGGTTGGCCATCATGATCATGGGACTTCCCCACTCACTGAAGCCAGCCTGGGGGGCGGGTTCCAGTGGAGGTAGAAATAGGCGCAACACACTCACATCTAAAACGGGTCCGTCGGGATCATAGTTCTGACAAGACATCACTGGAACACTTGGACTTTACTAGACCCGGGACTTGGAGCGGGAGCTCAGCCAGGGTACCTAACTGCTGAGGGGGACATCCTAGGAATAGGACACTCTCTCTCTCCTTCTCTCTTCTAACATCGGTGGTGGCCCCCTTACTTGCCTGGGATTGACCAGAGCCCAAGACAGCAGAGACCAGCACCTGGGTGCAGCTTGAAATCCGTGAGTAAAAAGAACCTGGAACAGCAGTTGCTGACTCAGACTTTGAGGAAGGAGGAAGCACTCCGGCGCTTCTGTGACGCCCTGGCACAGCCAGGTTGTCACAGAAAGAGTTAATCCTCCTTGGTAATCTGATCTCACACCGGTGCAGCCAGGGAAGCCACAGCCCCAGTGTAAGAGAAAAGCTGAGGAGAGGGGAGGGGCTGGAGCAGAGAGTGTGTGGAGGGCAGACAGGACAGAGGTCTGGAGTTTAGCTCCCAGGCTGGGAGTGAAGCGTTCTCCAAAAGGGCCGGGGCAGGCCGTAGTGAGGAAGGGGCCAGAACGGGTAGCCGGAGCCGGGCGGTGGCCCCTCGGTACCTGGGTACCCGGATCACTACAGGGGAGTGAAGTCCCCGTTCCCGGCTGAGGAGAGAGAGGAAGAGAGAGGAGAGAAAGGCACTTGGCTGCAGGGAAGGAACAACAAGGGCTGCTGCACCGTGTGTGGGACTCTAACACCCCCGTACCGAAGGCTGCGGACACCGGCAATTCCTAGTTTACCAGTGACTCCGTGTGACTTTCTTGTGAGTACACCCGTGCCCTCGGGCACCGCACTGCAGCACTGCGCCCTGCTCCCTGCGTACCCCATCACCGGGCCCCGGGATCACCAACCCCTACCCACGGAGGGGCATCACAACACCTAGCTGCTCCGCTTCACCATCCCCGGGATCCCCGTATTGAGCAGCGGTGGTGCTACACATCACCACAACCGTGGGTGGCGTCACGGACAATATCCCAACACCCAAATACCCCTTTTACTGTGGAGCCTGGGATCACAGACCGGGTCACGCTACCGTGATACCCACAGAAGTGACTCTGTGGCCCGGATCTGAGTACCCCTGGTCCCCGGGCGACACATTTGGCGTCACGAACAGGATAGAACCCATCCAGTTACCTGGAGGAAGTGCGCCTTATTCTGGACTGTCAGCGGTGATCCGCTGCAAAAATCTTAAAGTCGCCATCTTTTGCTGCCATTTTGGGCGCGAAAATCTCCCGCCCAGCACCTTCTTCCCCAAGCGTTGGGCGCGAAAAAGAGGCTCCGCCCCCAGAGAACGCGGGCGGAAGTGAAGCTCCGGAGGACCGGAAGCGAAAGAGAAAGTTTAAAGTTGCTGGAAGGACTGCTCCCGAGTACCAAGGGGGAGCAGTAGGAAGGAACTGCAGTTCATGTGACAAGGACTGTAAAGGCAGGGACGCCAGGACTCTGCTAGCATTTGGTTCCTGGAGAGGCCGCCGCAGCGATGCACCGACCCGTTACCCCTGTTACCGGTAGCGGAGCCCGCAGCGCCTGTTGGGGAGGACCCAGACCTGGGGTCCCCAGGCCTCACCTTTGTCACCGCCCTGCCACCGGCCCCGGCAGTCCGCCCGGCCGCGACGGAGATGACGACGGCTCCGGCAGTCCGCCCGGCCGCAACGGCAGCGAAGTACTGGTCCCGTTGACCAATCTGGAACCGTTTCTGGACTGGGGTCAAGGGGTGCTGCCCACTTCCTAGGGGCAGCACCAAGGCTAGGTTGTTTGGGTGGGTGACTAAAGGACCCGTTACGTTAACATTATTAAAAGTGTTATTTGTTGTTGCAACGTTGAAGCAATGTGAATCCCGCTGTGGGAAGATTGAAAATGTTTAAAATGTTTTATCCTTTTTCCAGTTTTAATAAATGTCGGTGCCTAGACGGCCCGAGGACGGGCCGTGTTTTACCAAGGGGGTGTGTGACGCCCTGGCACAGCCAGGTTGTCACAGAAAGAGTTAATCCTCCTTGGTAATCTGATCTCACACCGGTGCAGCCAGGGAAGCCACAGCCCCAGTGTAAGAGAAAAGCTGAGGAGAGGGGAGGGGCTGGAGCAGAGAGTGTGTGGAGGGCAGACAGGACAGAGGTCTGGAGTTTAGCTCCCAGGCTGGGAGTGAAGCGTTCTCCAAAAGGGCCGGGGCAGGCCGTAGTGAGGAAGGGGCCAGAACAGGTAGCCGGAGCCGGGCGGTGGCCCCTCGGTACCTGGGTACCCGGATCACTACAGGGGAGTGAAGTCCCCGTTCCCGGCTGAGGAGAGAGAGGAAGAGAGAGGAGAGAAAGGCACTTGGCTGCAGGGAAGGAACAACAAGGGCTGCTGCACCGTGTGTGGGACTCTAACACCCCCGTACCGAAGGCTGCGGACACCGGCAATTCCTAGTTTACCAGTGACTCCGTGTGACTTTCTTGTGAGTACACCCGTGCCCTCGGGCACCGCACTGCAGCACTGCGCCCTGCTCCCTGCGTACCCCATCACCGGGCCCCGGGATCACCAACCCCTACCCACGGAGGGGCATCACAACACCTAGCTGCTCCGCTTCACCATCCCCGGGATCCCCGTATTGAGCAGCGGTGATGCTACACATCACCACAACCGTGGGTGGCGTCACGGACAATATCCCAACACCCAAATACCCCTTTTACTGTGGAGCCTGGGATCACAGACCGGGTCACGCTACCGTGATACCCACAGAAGTGACTCTGTGGCCCGGATCTGAGTACCCCTGGTCCCCGGGCGACACACTTCCAAGGGAACGCCAACCTCCCATCATCCACCCAGGGCCCGCTCCGCCTGTGGGGAGCAACACCATCCAGGCTGCATAACACCTGCCCCGGCGAGGAATTCTGCAGCGGTGGCTACTCCCTGGCCGCATACCGCAGGTGGCATCACGACAAACTTTCCCAAATACCCCTCTTCCCCCATCATTTACTGTACGCCTTGGGGCAACAGAACCAGGCAAGGCCACCTGTGACATCGCCTGACCCGACCCGGCAACGAGTAGGTTAACCACCTTCCCCATGGGGCACTAGATATTCATACTGTAAATGGTGATGCAGTTTGTAGACATATATACAGTATAGTGATACAGTGTGTATACATATACAGTGGGTATGGAAAGTATTCAGACCCCTTTAAATTTTTCACTCTTTGTTTCATTGCAGCCATTTGGTAAATTAAGAAATGTTCATTTTTTTTTCTCATTAATGTACACCCTGCACCCCATTTTGACAGAAAAAAATATAAATATAGACATTTTTGCAAATTTAATAAACAAGAAAAACTGAAATATCACAAGGTCATAAGTATTCAGACCCTTTGCTCAGACACTCATATTTAAGTCACATACTGTCCATTTCATTGTGATCCTCCTTGAGATGGTTCTACTCCTTCATTGGAGTCCAGCTGTGTTTAATTAATCTGATAGAACTTGATTTGGAAAGGCACACACCTGTCTATATAAGACGTCACACCTCACAGTGCGTGTCAGAGCAAATGAGAATCATGAGGTCAAAGCAACTGCTCAAGGAGCTCAGAGACAGAATTGAAACATGTGAAACATGTGAAACAGTGAAACATGGTGGTGGCAGCATTATGCTATGGGGGTGTTTTTTAGCTGCAGGAACAGGACGACTGGTTGCAATTGAAGGAATGATGAATGTGGCCAAGTATAGAGATATTCTGGAAGAAAACCTCCTCGAGAGTGCTCTGGACCTCAGACTTGGCTGAACGTTCACCTTCCAACAAGATGATGACCTTAAGCACACAGCTAAAATAACAAAGGAGTGGCTTCAGAACAACACTGTAACCATTCTTGACTGGCTCAGCCAGAGCCCTGACCTAAACCCAATTGAGCATCTCTAGAGAGACCTGAAAATGACTGTCCACCAACACTCACCATCCAACCTGACAGAACTGGAGAGGATCTGCAAGGAAGAATGGCGGAGTATCCCCAAATCCAGGCGTGAAAAACTTGTTGCATCATTCCCAAGAAGACTCATGGCTGTACTAGCTCAAAAGGAGGGCTTCTATTTAATACTGAGCAAAGGGTCTGAATACTTATGACCATGTGATATTTCAGTTTTTCTTGTTTAATAAATTTGCAAAAATTTCGACATTTCTGGGGGTTTTTTCTGTCAAGATGGCGTACAGAGTGTACAATAATGAGAGAAAAACTTTTTTGAATTTAACAAATGGCTGCAATGAAACAATGAGTGAAAAATGTAAAGGGGTCTGAATACTTTCCGTACCCACTGTATATAGTGATGTGATGCAGTGTCTATACATATATATATATATATATATATATATATATATATATATATATATATATATATATAGTGATGTCCGGGATTTGCATCTGCACCGTCGCAGCTACAGCCACAAAATTTTGCACACCCTCCCGTCTGGACCCCGAGAGCGTCATAGGCTATGTTGTGAGGCGAAATTTTAACCCCGCGCGTTCCAATTTATCAATCAATTTTGCCCCTATCTACATAATGGGGAAAAAGTGAAACGAAAAGTGTATCCTCACCGTCACATTTACAATCACGAAATTTTGCACAGACACCTCATGTGACCCAGGGAACGTCGTAGACTATGTTTTGACAGGAAAATGTAACCCCGTGTTTTACAGTTACTCTCCAAAAAACATGCCTCTATTAAAGTAAATGGAGCCTGGAACTACATGTTATTAGTAGGAGCTGTGATTGGTTGCTATAGGAACAAAAGACATTCATAGTATAAGAAGCTTATATGTGAGGTAATAAGATGTCGGTGGAGAGACGGGTAGAGAGAGACAGACAGAGAGACAGACAGAGAGACAGACAGACAGGGAAAGAGACAGACAGAGACATACAGTGAAAGAGACAGACAGAGATAGACCTAGAAAGAGACAGACCTGGAAAGAGACAGACCTGGAAAGAGACTGACCTGGAAACAGATAGGGAAATAGACAGATGGGGAAAGAGACAGATGGGGAAAGAGACACAGACATGCAGACAGGGACAGAGACAGGCAGACAGGGAAGGAGGAGACAGCCTGAGAGACAGACAAAGATAGATGGGGAAAGACACAGACCTTGATAGAGACAGACGGAGAAAGAGACAGAGAAATAGAGACAGACAAGGAAATAGACAGACAAAGACAGGCAGACAGGGAAAGAGACAGACAGGAAAAGACACAGACAAAGAGACGGGGAGACAGACCTGGGAAAGAGACAGACCTAGAAAGAGACAGATGGGGAAAGAAACAGAGAGATAGAGACAGACAAAAAAAGAGACAGAGACAGGCAGACGGGGAAAGAGACAGACAGGGAAAGAGACAGATGGGGAAAGAGACAGACCTGGAAAGAGACAGACGGACCACATTACTTGGCCAATTTAGTTAAATCTGTGTGGAATATCTGTGGTGTTGAAATATATGTTGTGAAATGCTTCTATTAGCTTAGTTTTTGCCTTTTAATAATTACATTTCTATCTATTTGTTTTGTGGTTTCTGTGTGCAGAATACATTTTTCTTAATACATTCTATTTTGTTAACAGCAGTTATTAACTCGGGCGAAGCCGGGTAGTACAGCTAGTATATATATATATATATATATATATATATATATATATATATATATATATATTATATAAAGCTGAATGTGTGTATGTATGTCTAGGATTGGCATCTGCACCGTCGCAGCTACACCCACAAAATTTTGCACACCCACACGTCTGGACCCCGAGAGCGTCATAGGCTATGTTGTGACGTGAAATTTTAACCCCACGCGTTTCCAATTTACCAATCAATTTAGCCCCTATCTACATAATGGGGAAAAAGTGAAACGAAAAGTGTATCCGCACCGTCGCATTTACAATCACGAAATTTTGCACAGACACCTCATGTGACCCAGGGAACATCGTAGACTATGTTTTGACAGGAAAATGTAACCCCGTGTTTTACAGTTACGCTCCAAGTAAATGGAGCCTGGAACTACAGGTTATTAGTAGGAGCTGTGATTGGTTGCTATAGGAACAAAAGACATTCATAGTAGAAGAAGCTTATATGTGAGGTAATAACATGTCGGTGGGGAGACGGATAGAGAGAGACAGACAGAGACAGATAGGAAAGAGACATGTCGCGGGCGGAGGAGGGGACGCTGCGCTCTCCCACTGCTCGGGTCCGGCTGCTGCTGCGGCCTGCTGCTGCTCGGTGGCTCGAGCGATGGGCCGGATCCCGGTGACTCGAGCAGCGCTCCTCGCCCGTGAGTGAAAGGGGTTTGGTTTTTGGGATAGTTTATTGTCCGTGACGCCACCCACGGTTGTGGTGATTGTATGGACACCACCGCTGCTCTGTATGGGGATCCCGGGAGCAGTGACAGGGAGCAGCAAAGTTGTTAGTTTTCCCCTCCGTGGTGGGGTGGTTGTCCTGGGGCCCAGTGATGAGGTGGGGGATGCTGGATGGCAGGGCCGGTGCAGGGCTTGGTGGGGTGCAGGGACGTGGGGGCAGCGCTGTGCCTCACGGCACCGTGGTACTCACTCAGCCTGAGACGGTGACACAGTTCTCGGTAAAACACACGGCTGGAAAGACGGTTCCCACGGACAGCTGCTGTTGCTTTTCCCCGGTAGTTGATGGTGACGGTCTCTTTTCCTGCACCTAAGTCTATGTTGGTAGCGATGGGTTCCCACCGGTAACCCGCTCCCCGGCTTGGATATGTGCCGGAGGAGCCCCTCTTTGCCCGCAGGCGCTAGCCCTGAGAAACTGGTGCCTTGGCGGTGGCGGTGTCTCTCTCTACCGGTTGGACTGTTGCCTTCAATCGGGACTTGGTTGTTGGGAGACCCAGAGGTCCCCTTCACTGACGGATTTGGCAAATTCACGGCGACTCCTAGCCTTGCCGGGATCCGAAAGGCCCCTGCCAATGGTGCTGGCTTCTCTTCGTATACCGCTCCGGTACCGCCAGGCCACCACCCGTCCACGGTCCTTTCGGCAACCTCCAAGCAGCCTCTCCTGCAGACGGTCACCGCCGTCTGCTAACCTTGCTGTTCTCAGTCCGGGGCACACACCCGGACCAACTTCAGGCTTCCTCAACTGTCACTTTCTCTTCCACTTTTACTCCTCTACTTTGCTCCTTTACCACTTCACTCTTAACTCTTCCCTAGCTTAACTCTATCTCACTAAACTCTAACTTCATCTGCCTGGTTTTCCCGCCTCCAGGGCTGTGTACTCCTCGGTGGGCGGAGCCAACCGCCTGGCCCACCCCCTGGTGTGGACATCAGCCCCTGGAGGAAGGCAACAAGGATTTTTGTGTAGCTTTGGTGTACCTATCCGGGGTGTAGGGTGTGGTGGTGTCATGACCTGTGACCCCTAGCTTGCCCAGGGCATCACATTCCCCCTTAGCAAAATGCAGACCGTCCGCGGGCTGCCCGTCCAACACCGGTTTTATTTTTCTGAAAAGATATAAAAGGTAAACATATACAAATAAAATAACTTCATCCCACATCGGGAGGTGCTTTGCTTAAACGTTACTAAACGGTTTCAAATGGTTGCGGCTGCAGCTCTCTCCCACCCAAGTAACCTGGCCCTGATGCTGCCCCTAAAACCAAGGCAGCACCCCTTGACCCCAGTCCTGAACCAAGTCACCCGAGCGGGATCTGTCCTTCCCCTCCAGAGGGTAGCCACCGGTTCCGGTGGTGGCTGGGCCCCAGCCTGCTCCACTGCGGGCCCTCCCTCCAACCTGCCTCTCCGGAGGCGGTAACGGTTAGCTGCAACACAACATTTTTATTTACAAGCCACTAACGTTTGTGGTTGCCCTGCAAGTTCTCGGGCCTGTTCATAGAAGTTTCTATGCAGCCTTTTGAAGGGTCCCCATGGGGACAACAATGCCGGAAATGGCTGGCTCCAATCACGGTTGACAATCAGCTGAGGCTTTGGTTGATTACTTTCATCTTTTGCAAAACTTTCAACTTTTAAACACACAGACTTCCGTGGTCCCAACGGGGACGGTGCAACGGTGCTCCGCTGCCTTACTCGGATTCTTTGCCATATCTGAGGGAGGGGGCGCGGCGCACACACGGGCCTCCTGGCTGCCCCTCAACTTAGCATCCAGCGCGAACCACCCTCTCTCTCAACAGTGCCGGGTGTATTGTACCATGTCGCCCGGCATAAGGTTACGACCGGGGTGCTCCTCTGGCAGGTAAGCATTCACATCCCGCCGGGCTATAAACACTTCGGCCTCCAGGCCCGGTTCATAAATAAATCCATAGCCCCAGCGGACATCAAACCGCTTCACCTGCCCTTCATACAGCGGGCCCCGGACCCGGAAGGTAGCTTGTCTCAGGCTCTCCTTCTCCCGGATCGTACGGGCTACCATCTCCGCCTTCTTTCTTTCTCTTTCACCGATTTCCAGGCCCAACGGTACCGGCTCCCTGTCCCAGTACGGCGCTGCTGCGAGCTCTGGCGCACGGGTCGGGCCCCGCGAGACCTGTTGGACATTGCCCACTGCTGGTGATCTGGGCAGCAGGTCCCGCGGTGACTTGGCCTTAGACGCCGCTTTGCAGCGGCAACCCGGCACAACCTCAGCCGAGGTGTGGGGGATGGGCACAGGGGCTTTCCTCTGCTGGGCCTTCGGCACGGAGCGGGCTATCGGCTCCGGCTCGGGGACTTTCTCGGGGGACGCCTCCGGTTCGGTTTTCGGGGCTTTCCATGGCAGCACCTCCGGTCGGCTACGGGCTCCGGCTGCAGGTCGGTCCGCTTGGGCGGACATGCTGGGTATCGCTACCGGTTGTGGTGGTAGCGGGCCTAGTGGCGGGGTTATGGCTTCCGGGACGGGTGGCGAGGGAGGCAGCAGGGCGAGAGGGTTTAGACCGGGTCCCGCAGCCGCGATGACTGGCTCTTCAAGGGCATCGGGGCGTGGGTCACTCACCCTCCCTTCCTCCGCTTCCTCCTTCCGTCTCCGCACGGTCGCTATGACGTCCGCCATGTCGGTCTCCCACTCCTCCATGAGGAGCTGCATTTTGACCTGCAGCCTCTGGTAGAGCTGCGCGGTCCGGATCTCCACCCACGCCGCGGTTCCAGGCGCGGGGGCTACGGTGCTGCGGGACGGCATCCACATGTTGCTGGCGGCTTCTCCCAGGAACAAGATCGCTGCAGAGTCCTGGCGTCCCTGCTTTTATAGCCGCGGCTACATGCAACCAGTCGCCATTTCGTCCCCCTTAGCCTTTTTTCAGCCCTTCCTCTATCGGGGCGGAGTTTTGGCCTTCGCGCCTCGGCTACTCGAGAAGACGCTCGAGCAGGAACTCTTCGCGCCAAAGATGGCGGCTTCTGAAATTTTCCGGCCGGATACCTCCGGCAGTAACAAGGCGCACCTCTACCCAACGGCAGAGCGGTAACATCCTGTTCGTGACGCCAAGTTGACGCGGGCGGAGGAGGGGACACTGTGCTCTCCCACTGCTCAGGTCCGGCTGCCGCTGCTGCTGTGGCCTGCTGCTGCTCGGTGGCTCGAGCGATGGGCCGGATCCCGGGGACTCGAGCGGCGCTCCTCGCCCGTGAGTGAAAGGGGTTTGGTTTTTGGGATAGTTTATTGTCCGTGACGCCACCCACGGTTGTGGTGATTGTATGGACACCACCGCTGCTCTGTATGGGGATCCCGGGAGCGGTGACAGGGAGCAGCAAAGTTGTTAGTTTTCCCCTCCGTGGGTAGGCGGTGGTTGTCCCGGGGACCAGTGATGAGGTGTGGGATTCTGGATGGCAGGGCCGGTGCAGGGCTTGGTGGGGTGCACGGATGCGGGGGCAGCGCTGTGCCTCACGGCACCGTGGTACTCACTCAGCCTGAGACGGTGACACAGTTCTCGGTAAAACACACGGCTGGAAAGACGGTTCCCACGGACGGCTGCTGTTGCTTTTCCCCGGTAGTTGACGGTGACTGTCTCTTTTCCTGCACCTAAGTCTATGTTGGTAGCGATGGGTTCCCACCGGTAACCCGCTCCCCGGCTTGGATATGTGCCGGAGGAGCCCCTCTTTGCCCGCAGGCGCTGGCCCTGAGAAACTGGTGCCTTGGCGGTGGCGGTGTCTCTCTCTACCGGTTGGACGGTTGCCTTCAATCGGGACTTGGTTGTTGGGAGACCCAGAGGTCCCCTTCACTGACGGATTTGGCAAATTCACAGCGACTCCTAGCCTTGCCGGGATCCGAAAGGCCCCTTCCAATGGTGCTGGCTTCTCTTCGTATACCGCTCCGGTACCGCCGGGCCACCACCCGTCCACGGTCCTTTCGGCAACCTCCAAGCAGCCTCTCCTGCAGACGGTCACCGCCGTCTGCTAACCTTGCTGTTCTCAGTCCGGGGCACACACCCGGACCAACTTCAGGCTTCCTCAACTGTCACTTTCTCTTCCACTTTTACTCCTCTACTTTGCTCCTTTACCACTTCACTCTTAACTCTTCCCTAGCTTAACTCTATCTCACTAAACTCTAACTTCATCTGCCTGGTTTTCCCGCCTCCAGGGCTGTGTACTCCTCGGTGGGCGGAGCCAACCGCCTGGCCCACCCCCTGGTGTGGACATCAGCCCCTGGAGGAAGGCAACAAGGATTTTTGTGTAGCTTTGGTGTACCTATCCGGGGTGTAGGGTGTGGTGGTGTCATGACCTGTGACCCCTGGCTTGCCCAGGGCGTCACAGACAGACAGAGACAGACGGGTAAAGAGACAGACAGAGACAGACCTGGAAAGAGACAGACCTGGAAAGAGACAGATGGGGAAAGAGACAGATGGGGAAAGAGACACAGACATGCAGACAGGGACAGAGACAGGCAGACAGGGAAGGAGGAGACAGCCTGAGAGACAGACAAAGATAGATGGGGAAAGACACAGACCTTGATAGAGACCGACGGAGAAAGAGACAGAGAAATAGAGACAGACAAGGAAAGAGACAGACAGAGACAGGCAGACAGGGAAAGAGACAGACAGGAAAAGACACAGACAAAGAGACGGGGAGACAGACCTGGGAAAGAGACAGACCTAGAAAGAGACAGATGGGGAAAGAAACAGAGAGATAGAGACAGACAAAAAAAGAGACAGAGACAGGCAGACTGGGAAAGAGACAGACTGGGAAAGAGACAGACGGGGAAAGAGACAGACGGGGAAAGAGACAGACGGGGAAAGAGACAGACGGGGAAAGAGACAGACGGGGAAAGAGACAGACCTGGAAAGAGACAGACCTGGAAAGAGACAGGCGGACCACATTACTTGGCCAATTTAGTTAAATCTGTGTGGAATATCTGTGGTGTTGAAATATATGTTGTGAAATGCTTCTATTAGCTTCGTTTTTGCCTTTTAATAATTACATTTCTATCTATTTGTTTTGTGGTTTTTGTGTGCAGAATACATTTTTCTTAATACATTCTATTTTGTTAACAGCAGTTATTAACTCGGGCGAAGCCGGGTAGTACAGCTAGTATATATATATATATATATATATATATAAAAGCTGAATGTGTGTATGTATGTCTGGGATTGGCATCTGCACCGTCGCAGCTACACCCACAAAATTTTGCACACCCACACGTCTGGACCTCGAGAGCGTCATAGGCTATGTTGTGAGGTGAAATTTTAACCCCGCGCGTTTCCAGTTTACCAATCAATTTAGCCCCTATCTACATAATGGGGAAAAAGTGAAACGAAAAGTGTATCCGCACCGTCGCATTTACAATCACGAAATTTTGCACAGACACCTCATGTGACCCAGGGAACATCGTAGATTATGTTTTGACAGGAAAATGTAACCCCGCGTTTTACAGTTACGCTCCAAAAAACATGCCTCCATTAAAGTAAATGGAGCCTGGAATTACAGGTTATTAGTAGGAGCTGTGATTGGTTGCTATAGGAACAAAAGACATTCATAGTAGAAGAAGCTTATATGTGAGGTAATAAGATGTCGGTGGGGAGACAGATAGAGAGAGACAGACAGAGACAGATAGGAAAGAGACAGACAGAGACAGACGGGTAAAGAGACAGACAGAGACAGACCTGGAAAGAGACAGACCTGGAAATAGACAGATGGGGAAAGAGACAGATGGGGAAAGAGACAGACAGACATGCAGACAGGGACAGAGACAGGCAGAAAGGGAAGGAGGAGACAGCCAGAGAGACAGACAAAGATAGATGGGGAAAGACACAGACCTTGATAAAGACCGGGAAAGAGAGAGAGAAATAGAGACAGACAAGGAAAGAGACAGACAGAGACAGGCAGACAGGTAAAGAGACAGACAGGAAAAGACACAGAGAAAGAGACGGGGAGACAGACTGGGAAAGAGACAGACCTGGAAAGAAGCAGACCTGGAAAGAGGCAGACGGGGAAAGAAACAGACAGAGACAGACCTGGAAAGAGACAGACCTGGAAAGAGACAGACGGAACACATTACTTGGCCAATTTAGTTAAATCTGTGTGGAATATCTGGGGTGTTGAAATGTATGTTGTGAAATGCTTCTATTAGCTTAGTTTTTGCCTTTTAATAATTACATTTCTATTTGTTTTGTGGTTTTTGTGTGCAGAATCAATTTTTGTTAATACATTCTATTTTGTTAACAGCAGTTATTAACCTGGGCGAAGCCGGGTAGTACAGCTAGTATATATATATATATATATATATAGTGATGCCATGTGTATACATATCTACCGTATATTTTTGTGAATATAGAACTCCATGTGTGTTTCTTACACATTTTTGCGAACATTTATTGAAGGAGTATATTCAGTTATTAGTCCATCATATAGAAAAGGAGTGATAGATAATCTAGATATTAATATGATCAGTATATATTACCCCCTTTTCTTAAAATTTGTGATTGATTACATATATACAGTGATGCAGTGTGTATACATATACTGTATATAGTGATGCAGTGTGTATACATATACTGTATATAGTGATGCAGTGTATATACATACTGTATATATAGTGATGCACTGTGTAGACATATATACAGTGATGCAGTGTGTATATATATATATATTCAGTGATACAGTGTGTATACATACATACATAGTGATGCAGTGTGTATACATATTTATAGTGATGCAGTGTGTATTATATATATAGTGATGCAGTGTGTATTATATATATATATATAGTGATGCAGTGTGTATTATATATATAGTGATGCAGTGTGTATACATATTTATAGCGATGCAGTGTGTATTATATGTATAGTGATGCAGTGTGTATACATATATATATATATAGTGATGCAGTGTGTATACATATTTATAGTGATGCAGTGTGTATTATATATATATAGTGATGCAGTGTGTATTATATATATATAGTGATGCAGTGTGTATTATATATATAGTGATGCACTGTGTATAGATATATATAGTGATGCAGTGTGTATTATATATATAGTGATGCACTGTGTATACATATATATATAGTGATGCAGTGTGTATTATATATATAGTGATGCAGTGTGTATTTTATATATAGTGATGCACTGTGTATACATATATATAGTGATGCAGTGTGTATTATATGTATAGTGATGCAGTGTGTATTATATATATAGTGATGCACTGTGTATACATATATATAGTGATGCAGTGTGTATTTTATATATAGTGATGCAGTGTGTATTATATATATATAGTGATGCAGTGTGTATTATAAATATAGTGATGCAGTGTGTATTATATATATATAGTGATGCAGTGTGTATTATAAATATAGTGATGCAGTGTGTATTTTATTTATAGTGATGCACTGTGTATACATATATATAGTGATGCAGTGTGTATTTTATATATAGTGATGCAGTGTATTATATATATAGTGATGCAGTGTATTATATATATAGTGATGCAGTGTGTATTTTATATATAGTGATGCAGTGTGTATTTTATATATAGTGATGCAGTGTATTATATATATAGTGATGCAGTGTGTATTTTATATATAGTGATGCACTGTGTATACATATATATAGTGATGCAGTGTGTATTTTATATATAGTGATGCAGTGTATTATATATATAGTGATGCAGTGTGTATTTTATATATAGTGATGCAGTGTGTATTATATATATAGTGATGCAGTGTGTATTTTATATATAGTGATGCAGTGTATTATATATATAGTGATGCAGTGTATTATATATATAGTGATGCAGTGTGTATTATATATATAGTGATGCAGTGTGTATTATATATATAGTGATGCAGTGTGTATTATATATATAGTGATGCAGTGTGTATTATATATATAGTGATGCAGTGTGTATTTTATATATAGTGATGCAGTGTATTATATATATAGTGATGCAGTGTATTATATATATAGTGATGCAGTGTGTATTATATATATAGTGATGCAGTGTGTATTATATATATAGTGATGCAGTGTGTATTATATTTATAGTGATGCAGTGTGTATTATATATATAGTGATGCAGTGTGTATCTATAGTGATGCGATGCAGTGTACCCAGTGCTCGCAGTTTCCCTGGCTCCAGCAGTATGGTGGGCAGGTGCTTGCCCCCTGCCAGCCTCCGCCCGCTCCCAGCTGTAGCCCCAATGCTCCGGGGATGAGCCGCTGCCAATCAGAGGCGGCTCCCTCCTGTGTGGTGGGTGGGGGTTATTGTTCCCTCTCCTGGTTGTGAGGAGCTGCCTGGCTTCCTTATTCCTCCATCCAGGGTGGGACCTGCCAGTCAGTGCTGTCAGCGGCCACAGCTGCCTCCTGCCACCCGCGCCGGTCTCCCCGTCCCGGTCAGTCAGCCATTACAGTAGGTGCCCGGCGGCACTCTCAGCCTGGAGCCCCTATGTACGACGACCTGTACATCCATGGATTCGAGGACTCTGAGGTGGTGAGTGTCTATGTAATGTCCTGGCACCTCAGCACTGCCCAGCCTGGCACCTGCTGATAGGCACAGGCAACAGATCGCAGTGCCCGGCTCCTCCTGCACTGTGCGGACCGCAGGCTGGGCAGGGAGCCTCTGCCACAGCACAAGTTGGGCACTTGTATCATACTCTTAACTGTACATACATTGTAGAGAAATGTAACAATCACACAGCTTAATATATATAGGGAAGATATACAGATAATACATACAATAATCACTAATGTACATTACCAGAATCAGGAACGTTGTACAATGCAGGTCATATATCACAATAATGCCCAGAATACAGACACCTTAGTGTACATACAGTGTGCAACCACTTATATAAGAGGTACAGATGACATATGCTATATACACACAGTGAGATATAGATATATATAAGACATACAATATACTTTATGTATTTACTATATGCCATCATACACATGTACATATACTGTAAATTGCAAAACAGACTTAAATCCATACATCTTATGTATATACCATATATTACAATGAGAGCGACATTCATAAACCATAAGTATATAAAGTATGTACCTCGTATCATTATATCATACTACTACACATGTGATGTATTATAATAAAGCCACACCTTAATGTATATACAGTATGTAATCATTTATATAAGCTACACAGACAGCATAGACATACCGCTATATTTATATATATATATATATATATATATATATATACATATATACCATCATACACATATACTGCAAAATACAAAGGAGACCTAATTGCATATATATTAATATACTTCTGTAAGCAGTCATACCTATATGAGATATATACAGTATATATATCTATATATATATATATACACACATATATATATACATGTATATATATATAAATATATATATATGTATATACAATACATGTATTTATGTATGTATATATATATATATAGCATATATATTATATATATATATACACATGTATATATACTGTATATATCTCATATATGTATGACTGTTTACAGAAGTATATTAATATATATGCAATTAGGTCTCCTTTGTATTTTGCAGTATATATGTATGATGGTATATAGCAAATACATATATATATATATATATATATATATATATATATATATATATATATATATACACGCACACGCATGCTTAATATAGTATGGTAGATATATACCATGCATTTTAACAATCCTATTATCCCATTTTAATACATAGACATGAATAATTAGATAATACATATGCCTTACTACGTATGTCATTTGTATTTGTCATATATGTGTCATGATGCACATACTTTATTATACATATCATGTTATATCATAGTATTATACGTATACTGTATGGGTGTACTTGTAAATGTCACATGCTACATACACATATATGTATATATATATATACATACACACACACACACACACACACACCACCATACTATACTATTCTACAATTTAATTTTCAAAATGAAACATATTATTTCCATTATGATATAAAGCAAAAGAAATCAGTAAAGTATTTTCCTTTTGTATGAAGTGATTTCTCTGGCACCAGACAGACAATATCTGATCATAGTAGTAATTATTATGTACAAATGGTCAAAATATTCACCTCCGAATCAGAAATCCCGGAAAAATAATGTTCTCATCTACAGAAATCACTAGAACCACCTGCTATGTAATATTGGTGTAGTAAATATCTACCAGTTGTAGCCAGTATGGAGCGTGGTGACAATGTGAGTGACATCAGGTATCGGATCCAGTTATAAGAGGTGTTTCTCCTTGTCTTTGGTGCAGTAAGAAGTTGTAGAAGTGATTCACATTTTCATTACACATAATAAGGATAAATCTTTGCAAATGCACAATACATGTGTTGTGTTGGGGGTTGCGTTGTGTATTTGTCACAGTGTCACCTGTCCCTGGTGTATGTGTCACCGTCTCTTCAGTGCAGACGTAATGAAGCCATCATTGCAGCCTGATCTGGGCGCTTTCACTTAATTGAAGAAATAGAAGTGTGTTAGTAAATACGGACAAGTGTTTGTACAATAGACCGTGAGTGTCACTAATTGTGTACATAGAGTGAATATAGTGTATACACGGCCTCTTTATAGGTGACACTCCAGTTTATCAGTGGGACACTATGATTGCTGCTCCTAAGTTCCTTCCTACATCTATATGTACGTTGTTCCACCTATGACATCATATGACTATTTATTGGTATGGAACAAATGTTCATGCCGTTTCCAGTACCCAAGAAGTCTTAGGGGTACTTTACACGCTGCAACATCGCTAACGATTTATCGTTGGGGTCATGGTGTTTGTGACGCACATCCGGCATCGTTAGCGACATCGCAGTGTGTGACACGTACGAGCGACCTTCAACGATCGCAAAAGTGGTAAAAATCGTTGGTGTTGGAGAGGTTGTCCAAACACCAAATATCGTTCTCTGGTGAGTAGCGATGTTGTTCGTCGTTCCTGCGGCAGCACACATCGCTATGTGTGACACCGCTGGAGCGACGAACCTGCGTCCACCGGCTATGAGGAAGGAAGTAGGTGGGCGGCATGTTCCAGCCGCTCATCTCCGCCCCTCCTCTTCTATTGGACAGCTGCCGTGTGACGTCGCTGTGACGACGCACGAACCGCCCCCTTAGAAAGGAGGCGGTTCACAGGCAACAGCGATGTCGTTAGGCAGGTAAGTATGTGTGACGGGTGTTAGCGATGTTGTGCGCCACGGGCAGCGATTTGCCCGTGACGCACAACCGATGATATCGCAGCGTGTAAAGTACCCCTTACTCCGCAGTATACTAGTATATATATGATATACATTACTGCCATACAGGATCTGATTTTGGCATCTCCTATAGCCTCAGATACTGCCATACAGAATTGCCATGTGTTCAGTGAGGCCAACAGACGGTCGGTTTTGCAAAGCTTTTCAACTCTTCATCTACTTAATTAGAAGCTATGTACAGTATATGGGATGGTACATGTGAAAGGAATCAGAGCTGACCCCTCATGCAATCAACCTATGGTAAAAACTGCACCCTTAACCTCAACAATGAGTTATCATAATTCCCTTTAATATCACAGTCATGTCAGTCTCAAGATTTTAGGAAGCTTATATAGGTGGAGCTGCAATTGTCACACTATAGGGCCATGTTCACAGATTGCCGTTTTTTTCTGCAACAAAACCTGCTCCCCTGGCAGTAAAAAAGCTGCATTTTGTATGCTTTTCTACTGCATTTTTGGTGCTTCATTCTTTCATTTGTGTACAGTGCATGTGTAAATGCTTCTTATGTTGCACCTGTGCATATCTGTTAGGCTGAGTTCCCATATCCTGTAATCATCCGATAAAATGGATCCTGAAGTGATCCATTGGGAAAAAAGTTCTACAAACACAACATTTTTGTCAGTTGTTGTCAGCCAGATCCGTTTTTTTAACATTGGAGTCTATGGAGAACGGATCCGTTAACAGAGTACAATTTATTCATCCGTTATTCTTGCATTTATAATGGATCTGTTTTTTTCTTACAGGATCTGTTTCAAATGGAAGATAAATAGCAATCCGTAAACGGATCCGTTCTCCATAGACTCCAATGTTAAAAAACAAATCCGGCAGAAATCATTTTGCCAGCAGATCTCTGCAGGATCCATTCTAACAGATGATTACAGGATATATCAGCTCAGTCTTGCAAGGGATGGACCCCATAGTCATGGATGATTGCATTTAAAGGGAATCTGTCACCAGGTTTTTAAGACCTAATCTGAGAGCAGCATAACATAGGGGCAGAGATCCTGATTCCAGCGATGTGTCACTTACTGGGCTGCTTAGTGTAATTTTGATAAAATCACTGTTTAATCAGCAGCAGATTATCATTAGAGGACTACTTGGCGTGCTGCCAGGTAGTCCAGCATTTTCATGAACTCTGTATAACTGCTAGATCTACAGCAGAGAAAACATTGATTTTATCAAAATGATAGCAAACTGCTCAGTAAGTGACACATCGCTGGAATCAGGGTCTTTGTCTCTACGTTATGCTGCTCTCAGATGGGGGATCAAAAACCTGGTGACAGATTCCCTTTAATTTACAACGGCATATGTCACCGTGTCTTTGCTGGCCATCTAAAGACTGATGTCTGCCTTTGTAAATTAGACGTGGATTAGACAGAGCTCTTCATTGAGAGGACTAACAGAGCTGCAGCAGATAATACTGTGACTTTTTTTTCAAACTTCAGCAAGAAGCCCAGTTAGTGTCACACCACTCTTTGCCCCAATTTAATGGTACTTTCAGACTGTGACGCATATACCTAATGATCTTATTTAAATCCATAGGGTTTTTTTCCATCACAGAAGCAGAATAACAAAAATAACAGTTCTAGATCCCTAACATGATGGATATGAGCATCGCCCTGCAGACCATAATAACCATAATGCATTACCGTGGGGCTCCTTTTGTAATGTATTTGTGTTGTAGTGTAATGGAATACATACCATAGAACAAGCCCTGAAACATCTCCATGAAGGGGCAAGTGAAATCTGTCCTATGCCCCTCCTCCTAAGTAGAGTGTCACAGCTTTTGATACAGGCATCTCAACAGTATTAAACTGGGTAGTACTGAATGAAAGGGTTACACCTATCTTAAATGGAACCTGTCACTAGATTTGGCCCGTATAAGGTGCAGCCACCACCAGTGAGCTCTTATATACAGTATTCTAGAATTCTGTATATAAGAGCCCAGGCTGCGCTGTAGAACGTAAAAATCACTTTTATAACACTCACCTAGGGGTGGTCCGATGGGTGTCACTACTCGCGGTCTGGTGCCTCCTCTCTCCGGTCCGGCAGCTCCTCTATGATGATCGCCATCCTCCTTCTACCCAGCCAAGGTTGAATGACGTATCCTATGCCTTCCACACAGGCCGACATTATGGTCCTGTACAGGCGCACTTTGATCTGCCCTGCTGATGACAACTCAAAATATTGCAGTGCACATGCGCGGGCGGTCTTTAACCTTTCCTCACGCATGTGCATTACAGTACTTTGATCTGCCCTGAGCAGGGCAGATCACAATGCGCCTGCGCAGGACCCCAATGTCAGTCTTTGTGGATGACGTAGGGGACACGTTATCCATACTTGGCTGGGTAGAGGGAGGCACCGGACCAGAGAACATCAACACCCATCAGAACGGACCGCCCCTTAGGTGAGTATTATAAGGCCCTGTGTGCACTAGAAAAAGGATTTTTCTCAAGAATTTTCTCAAGAAAATTCTTGAGAATCTGAAAGATTGTAAATCAGCAATCCCAAATAATTAGTATGCAAATAAACATTAAAATATACACCTTTATTGATATAGAACTAAAAAGAGCAACCTTAATTACTCTAGTATAAGCGAGTCAAGCTCATAAAGCCATCACCACCTACGGTGAATACACCATGGCCACTTGAGTCAGCCTAATGAAGGACATTCCCATCAGGGGTCCTATCTGCACCTCCGATGTTGATGTGCACCTCCGATTACGGTTTAGACCTTTACAGGTGAAACGCACGCCGGAAGGAGTGGGATTTAGTGGCACATTTACTGAGGTGTTTATTTGATTTGCACTTCCGGGTATCATGGGCGTTACCTTTGTGGAACGCACGCGACATTATCCAGGAAGTATAACCACACATGCTGAACTAAACCCACATGGCAGGATCCACATAATCCTTACTAAATAAACATCAGGTGAGCTGTACCTCCTGATTGGAGAAATTATATGACCCATATGTTTAAATGACCCCAGTTTTGGCCACGCCAGAATCTCTGACACTATGGTTTTGTGAGGGCTGGCAACAAGGACCTGACTGACAATTATTGTGTCCCCTGAGGAGTCTTAATGACGAAACGCGTAGGGGTCCAGCTTGAGACCTTAGATGTGGTCCGTCCTTGTTAGGACGGAAGTCTGGGGCAGCAGTTATTTCTTATTTTCTGAATCCAAAGAGTGGTAGGGTTAGTAAATGGTGGACGACTCTACTGACTCGGATGGAGAGACTGCATGACCTCATATGAAAAAGGACTGGGTGAGACCATTCCTATTTTAATACCTGGAAAATCCATTGTGTATTAATGTCTATTTATGACTGACCACTGTCAGGAATATGATTGCACATTGAATTGTTGTTTTTTTAGGTATTTATTATTTCTTTTGTTGTGTTTTTTTGCCAATTGGACCACTGTCCTTTGCTCACAGCATTGTCACTTTTTGGTTTGTTTGTTTAGTTTTTTTCCTGTGTTTATTATCTCTTGTGGCCATCACCAGATAGGACCCCTGATGGGAATGTCCTTCATTAGGCTGACTCAAGTGGCCATGGTGTATTCACCGTAGGTGGTGATGGCTTTATAAGCTTGACTCGCTTATACTAGAGTAATTAAGGTTGCTCTTTTTAGTTCTATATCAATAAAGGTGTATATTTTAATGCTGATTTGCGAGTCTGAAAGATTAGCGCGCTTGCGTTCAAAAAACGCACCAATAACTCATGCTTTTTTACCGCGTTTTTGATGCGTTTTTTCCCGCGGGTTGGTCCCTGTGGTTTTTTACCATTATCTATGGCATAAAACGCAGGTACCTGCAGAAAAGACGTGACATGCGCATTCTTTTTATCAAGAAATTCTGCAGAAACAATTTTCTTGAGAAAAAAACGCAGTGTGCGCACAGCTATTTTTTTTTCCATAGGTTTGGCTGGGGAATGTCTGCAGAAAGGTTACAGCCATTTTCTCAAGAAATTTCTGCAGCAAAAACGCAAAAAATCGCGGGTAAAAATGCAGTGTGCGCACAGGGCCTAAAAGTGATTTTTACATTCTATAGTGCGGTTTGGGCTCTTATACACAGTATTCTGGAATGCTGTATATAAGAGCCCACTGGTGGTGGCCGCAGCTTATAGGGGCCAAATCTGGTGACAGGTTCCCTTTAACAAGTTATCTCCTATACACTGTAATGGTGATATTTTACTGAAGTCTTGGGATCCAACTGCTGGACTCTCATTGATCCATACGGTGTTCCGAAATACCCCATTAGAATGAAGTAGGACTTCCATAGAAAGCATACACTAATTAATATGCGACCTCTACTTCATCTACTTCATTATAATGGGGCATGTAAGGACCCCATTCTTGACATCGATGGGAGTCCTTTTGATCAGACTCCTGACAAATAGCAAGTAATCCCTTATCCTTTCTGCTTCTTTCCTAAATTATGGAAAGGTGACCCAAGACCTTCCTTTTCTTTATAAATACCCTGTGTATAATTGTGTATTTCCCCAGGATTTTTCTGCAGCATTGGATATATCGCGATATCTACCATCCATTATCATGGGGCACAGCCCATTGTTTTCTGTTCAGGTATATTACAGGCTCTGGAATATATAAATGCCTCATTCGCTCTGTTCTGATCCGTCTTCTGTTCAGTTAATGCAGTGATATTGGTGAAATCCAGGGTGGTACTGTACATGCTGCACACTGCAGATATCATTGTTTATTAACAGGATGATGTGGAGCAGTTTCTGGCAATGGACAGGGTTAAATATTTTTTGGCTTGTTTCTGCCTTCTGACTCAGTGCCATAGGGGAATGAACTGCATATCCCCAAGGTGTCTTGCCCATCCTACAGGCTGTCACATAGCAGATCTATGTTTACGGTAATGAAGGAATATAGGTTGGTCTTTTGCAGAGTGCGATGCTGCTTGTATCGGGGGATGCCGTTTTTTTCTTGTTTCTTCTACAGTACATTGTGAAAGGTCACAGAAATTCATATGCATTATATATAACATCGCATTTTACATTGTTACTTATTTATATAGAGCGCACATGTTTGATTAAGAACCTGAAATAACAGCCCTTTACTCCATCAGACCTAACACATAAGGCCAGAATCACACTTGCTAGTGCCTCGCGTGTAACTCGCGCGAGTTTCTTATGGTAGAACCCAGCATGGCCGCACACTCCCCTGACAGGAGCGGGTCGGTTGCATGTATCTCTATGCAGCTCAGACGCTCCTGTTTGGTGAGTGTGCGGCCATGCCGGGTGATTCAATGAGAGGCTCGCGCGAGTTACACGTGAGGCACTCGCAAGTGTGATTCTGGCCTAAGGGTTGTCTAGGGTTTGTATCTTTGTAGGGCTCAAAGTGGGATCCCGCAATGCTTTCCGGTCCCTCCTGGTCTCTACTTTCTGGTTTTGTCTCAACACACAGGACATACCTGGCTGCAGCTTAACCCGATAAGGGGGGAAAACATTTTAGGGGACAGTGGGTTAAGCTGCTGCCATAAACCTCAGGCACCTACATATCTCTGGTGAAAACAAAAGATGCACTTATTTTATTTCCTATGGGTATATTTTCTTTTCTTTATTTAATCTGTCATATGGTTCCAGAGATATGGGCATTTCTATTTTTTATTGTTGTTAGCAATGGGGCATAATTAGGGTAATAATGCAGAGCACCATAAACATACACCCCTAAAGAATTCAGTGACCACCACCCCCTGGTAAACACCATCAAATTTATGGTCTGTATATTAATGGTTGAAGCTGACTTTCACCCCAAGACTGATGTTTCATACACGAGTCTTAATCAGTCGCCTACAAGAATAAGACACGCTCACATCTATTAATGATATTGGTGCACCTTATTAGTGGCGTGTGCCTCCTTGAGTGGTGTAACACTTCCGGTGTAAGGAACGCCACCAATTTTCATGAATTTGATGGTCTGGTGTAGCCACACCACGAGCTGGCTGCTCCCCGGCTCCTCCTGTTTTGGCAGAGCTGCCCAATATTTAGCCACTTTCAAAACGTTTTCTGAATAGAAATGTTGCTGTATCGGCAAAACACCATTTCAGATATGTCGTAAATCCAAACAGCTTTTATTACAATTGATGACTGCTGCTAGCTGTCTGATAACAAATGAGGAGTTTGATCCGAGTGTCACCTTAGTGTGATCCGATTTTCTTCCAATGAGAGAACTTAATTTCTCCATCTTCGCCATTGCCTGTGTCTGCAGTACAATGAGAAGATAGCAAATCCGGCACAATATGTTTAAAAACGTATAGGATGTGCCGGATTTGCTATCTTCTCATGGTAATTCATGTCTTTTTTGGTGGACTTCATCTAAGCACTCCGATGAATGATTGAACAATAATCCCACCATTCTGGAACGTTAGTAGCTCCTTTTCACTTTAGTTTTACCTCCTGTGTCTGCAGTAATCGGACTACACTTGGATGACAGCCAGGTGCAGTCCGATGGTTCACACGGACCCATAGACTTGTATAGGTGACCGTAATCAGAATATATTAGAGCCACTAGCAACGATTGTTTCTCTCGCTGAATCGGCATCGGAACACAATCACAAATCTGCTCTGTCCTATAGTGTAACAGTGGTCCGAGTGCTATCCGATAGCACAGTCAATAGCACTCGGGTGTGTTATACACTCATGTGAGCATATCCTTACAGCATGACAAACCAAAAAGAGAGAAAAACTGCAGTGCCTAAAACGCGGTAAAAATGCATGCAAAAAAAAGCAATGAAAATACGCAAGTAGCCTAATTTATATAATAGGTGCAGAAATGGTGCAAAAATTCTGCAATATCAAAAATTCACCAAAAATTGTTGGCACGTAGACTCCTTGTCTCTGACATTTTCTAATTTGTTTTTCTTTGTATTTTTTTACCCTAAAGTGTTTTTAATAACATTTTTCTTTGCTGTAGATGTTTTTGTTACTATTTTTTTTACATTTTGTACGATCTTTAGGCAATTAGATTTTTTTTCCATCCATCAAGCAATTAATAAAATGTTACATTTTTAAAACAAATTTTTAAGGGAAATCACTCACGAACTGCTCAATAAGATGACCAGGCGTCTTCAGGGCGTTTTTTTTTTACACTTCCCAATGACTTCTATTGTAAAGTATGGAGCATCTTCCTAGCATAGAAAACCTGAAGAATGGACATGTCACTTCTTTTAAATACTTGGTCTTTTTAAAAGCTTGAAGCGATAAAAGCTTGTCAAATACTTGAATAAGTATAGTAGGTTGTTTTCCAATGCGAATAAATATGACAGTTCTTTTGAGCACTATTTTGTGAACTATTTTTCCAGTGTTTTTCAGAGCAGATCTGCTCAAAAAATGCCAGAAAAAAATGCATTGTGAATATACCCTAAAATATGAATTGGCGATTGCAGCCAGGCTTTGATTCATGCTGCACCCTGGTGGAATCTAGTGACAGGTTCACTTTAAAGGGGTTGGCCACTACTTGGACAACCGCTTCTCATTCCCCATGTTTGCCCCCGTTAAAATAAAAAGCTTATACTCTCCTCCGATGACGGTGCCGTTCCAACGGTGTTGCCACTCGCTCTCCCAGGGCCCACATGGGGTTGTTATGTCACGTGAGCCCCACTCCCAGTTACCGCCAGCTGTCCTCTCCTTCAGCCATATGTGTTATGGTTAGTATTTTATATCATGCATTGATTATCATTTAGACAATTTTATTTACCGTATTTTTCGTTTTATAAGACGCACCCCAAGTTTGAAGAAAAAAAAGGTGAAAAAAAAAATATGGGGTCCATTTTAAATCTGGTGGTGTCTTACCAGGGAGAGGGGGCAGCAGCGGAGCAGGAGTCACAGGAGGCAGAGGCGGTACTGGAGTATGGTGATGCTGCCAGTGGTACATAGGGAGGCCCAGATACTCACTGCGGTCTCTGCTCTGTGCGGGTCTGGTGACGCTGCTCTGCGCGGGGCTGGTGACGCCGCTCTGCTCTGTGCGGGGGGGCGGTAAGTCACCGGCCATTCTGAAGATGCCAGCGGTCTACGGTGAGGGCTTCAAATAATGGCGGCCGGAGTCGGCGCGTGCTCAGATGAGAGCTGAGAGCTACGTCTGCGCAGGCGCTGAATCTAGGCGCCATTATTTGAAGTTCTGACCGCAGACATCGTCAGAATGACTGCGCACCGAGCAGAACAGAGCAGCCGTGCGCCGAGCAGAACAAAGCAGCTGCGCGCCGAGCAGAACAGAGCAGCTGCACGCCGAGCAGAACAGAGCAGCCACGCACCGAGCAGAACAGAGCAGCCGCGCGCCGAGCAGAACAGCTGCACACAGAGCAGAGTCGAGCAGAGTGGCACCGCCCGATGCACACAACAGCGCCGTAAAGACCAGCGCCGACAGCACCCATATAGCGTTATCCCTGCCTCCTTTAACCCATCTTCACAACCCCCCCCGGTAAGCTACATCTGGATTTTAAGACGCACCCGTCATTTTCCTCGTAAATTTTTGGGAGGAAAAGTGCGTCTTATAATCCGAAAAATATGGCATCTATGTATCTTTGATAATTTTGTGTTTTGCGTATGATTTGTAAGTGTTATTCATCAAGCTCTTAAACAGCGTATTTTACTCCTATTTGTGTTGCTAGATTTTAGGCCTGTTTCACACGTCAGTGATTTTGGTACATATGTGACAGTTTTTATATGTACCAGAATCACGGACATACGCAGACCCACTAAAAATCAATAGGTCTGTGCACATATCAGTGAATTTTCATTACCCATGTCTTCGTGCGGCGTACATGTGATTTTTGCACTGAGACATGTCCGTTTTTTTTCTGGCATCACAGATGTACCACGGACCACACTACTGTATGGTGTAATCCGTGAAACATGTACCAGAAACACATGTACATTGAAAATCAAAAGCTTTTTAAACTCACCCGTCTCCAGTGACGCTGTCTCCAGCAGCTGCTCTCTGCTGCTTCCAAGCCGGCTAATTATTCTCATGAATATGCAGTTTTGCACTGCACAGCCGACCCAGAAACAGCTGCAGCGGTGAGAGACAGCGGCCGGAGACAGCATCCGGAAGACTTCAGCACCATGGACAGCAAGAGCGAGGACAAGTGAGCTTATCTCCATGTGCTATCACGGATCACTGATCACAGATAGCACATGTAGAACCCACATGTGCGGTGAATCACGGCACACGGAGGGACATATGCGTTTTTAACACATCAGTGAAAAACGTCTATTTTTCACTGACGTGTGAAACAGGGCTTATGGCTAGCTCTCAGGCAGTCTTAATCCTTGTTTAAACCTTTTCCAGCAGAGACTATGGTTCATGGACTTTGTGTTATGAAACCTATATGCTTTTGGATAAGGACTGAGCCATCCTATTCTTCTGTGGTTGTAATAAATATGTGTGCCTTGTCATGTGAAGTCAGACAAAGCTCATACACTGACACTTGCTGTCTGTGTTCTTGTCTCCAATGCATCGCTATTAATTGGACCAACATTGGCAGATCTGGGAATCACTTGTATCTGACCCCAAATTAGCTCTCCCAGGAAGGGATTTCCACATCATAAGCAATCCACAGGAAGTGAGGGGCAGACTGGAAAGGTGGAGAGTATAGTTTTTTTTTTTACTTTAAAGGGAACCTGTTAGGTCCCTTATGCACCCGCAACCACGAGCAGTTCTGGGTGCATATTTCTAATCAGTGCCTAACTGTCCCAGGCTATGGTAGCATATATAAAGAGATCTTTAGAAAAAGTATTTCTAAAGATCCTTTATGAGATGCAAAAAATCACAGGGACTTCAGAGAGGTCTAGTGCGTATGACTGGAAGTGCTGGGACTTCTGATTATGTGCACTGAGCCTAAACCCAGTACCTGAAGCGATGACAATGGACACAGGTACGCGTGTCACCAGCGATGATGCTGGGCATTGAATAGCATGTTAGCACGCCCACAGGGGCGTGCTAACTTGCTAAGAGGGCGGACTAGTTGGGAAAATAACACCTTTTTGACTAGTTCCTGCGTTCATTTGCATATCATAAAGGATCTATAGAAATACTTTTTCTAAAGCTCTCTTTATGCTACTAGATACTGTGACTGTTAGGCAGAGATCAGAAATATGCACCTAGAACTCCTCGTGGTTCTGGGTGCATATTGGACCTGACAGATTAACTTTAACTGGTTCAAATACGGGAAATGAGAAGGGGTAGTCCAAGTAGTGGACAACCCTTTAATCAGTGGTTGTAAATTTCTAAATGGTCTTTTGTGAGAGCTCAGATTATTTTGTAGTTCTGTACCTAATTTTATAGATTATCACATTTTATTGTTTTTTAGATTTTTTTTTTCAATGTATAATATATAATGATTTTTAGTAAAATACTGTACATGTTGCTCCAGAGCTGTGAGGAATAAAGATGTCCTAGGTGATGTCCTGCACGGTTTCACGCAGATGCTGTCGTAATCCTTAACATTTGAGATATTGTCAGCACTGGATAGTGTTGATTCTTCTTGCTGAAAGGAGGATAGACACTTGCATCAGGGCAGTCCTTCCCCTGGAGATTCCCCTTCTGTAGATGTCACAGCTCAGTATATTTTCGGTGCCTTTACCACTTGTCATGGGAAAATAAGTCTCGCTGAAGCGGCAGTTAATTTTCTAATGGTCATTACTCATCTCCCATGTCCGCTGTACAGCCGACCTGGAGACTGAGGCTCTATACTTCAGTGAATCCTCTGACAAATCAGTTTGGCTGCTTGTACTACGGCTAATCCCTGGCAGCATTCAATTCTATGCGATTAACTCAAATAGAGAACAAAATATTGTTACATGGGAATTGTTCTGACATAGTCCACCAGGTGTAGTGAAGCCTCTTCTTTTATTCTCCGCATTATAGTTTTCCCTGAAGGGGAATTACAGCTAAAATTAAAGGGATACTTCATTGATTACAACATTCACAATTGGGCCGTGTTTAGACAAGTGTCAAATGTAATAGATCCTTGAGAGACACATGACATGCGGTTGGCAACCCATATATGATCCCTTTTCTGTGCACCCATTGTAGTGAAAGTGACCTGTATGCTACTCGTTTTGCAAACAGACAGCACACAGAAGTTTAAAGGAGTTGTCCACTACTTTTACAATGATGGCTTACCCTTAGGATAGGTCATTAAGGTCTAACCTGCGAGGGTCTGACGCTAAGCACCGCTGCTGATCAGTTGCTGTCTGTGCTGCAACAGGCAGTCAGAAATGCTCAGTTGCAGAGCTGCCCTGTCTTCTGATAGTGGCCGCGGCAGGGTACTGCACATCCACTTTTCATTCATATCAGTAGATGGTGGATGAGCACTACCCAGCGGCTTTGGGGAAGTTTCGGAACTGAGCATTTCCAGCTTTCTACTGATGCCGCCAGCACCAGGTACAGCTATCCTACAGATAGATCATCAACGTAAAGGTAGTGTGCAACCCTTTTAATTCCTGTACGACCAAGGGCGTAACTGTATATCCTTGGTTGTATAGCAGTAATCACCGCCAGTTGCTGCAGTGAGTCGACGGTGCTAATTTGAACAACACATATGTGCGGCTAACAGGTGCGGGTGGATCGGTGATTCACACGCACCTGCTTGCCACTTAGATTGCATGTGAAAATGTGACAGCACCTTTTAAATGGCCGCGGGGGGGATCACGCCGTTCCCCGCCACCATCGTCGGCCCCGTGATTCGGTCTCAGGGAGCCGATGGTAGCGACGGGTCATGTGATGATTCCTGTTGTTATCATGACATATTTCCTGTGCAAACAGACAGAGTGTCGGCTCTGAAAGGAATGCTACATTTCTGCTGATCAGAGCTGTGTAGCTCTTATCAGCAGAAATGAACAAACAATTAAACTGCAGGCATAAGATCCCCTAGGGAAACTAGTAAAAGAAATAAAAAATGTAAAAAAAAAGTTTTTAAAAATATGAAAAAAAAGTTCAAATCACCCTCTATTTGCCCCATTGAAAACAAAACAGTTAAAAAAACTAAAAAATATATACATATTTGGTATCGCTGCATTCAGAAATGCTCGATCTATCAAAATATTAAATCAATTAGTCTGAGTTGAACACAGCGTGGCGAGAATTACATTATTTGGTCGCCGCAAAAATGTTTAAAAATGCAATAACAGGCGATCAAAGCATAGCATCTGCACAGAAATGGTATATTAAAAACGTCAGCTCAAGACACAAAAAGCAAGCTGTCACTGACCCCCAGATCCCAAAAAATGAGAATACTACGGTTCTTTTTTTGGACAATTTTTTTTAACCCCTTAGATAAAAGTAAACCTATACATGTTTGGTATCTACGAACTCGTACCGACCTGAGGCATCATATTGACACAACAGTTTTACCATATAGTGAACACGATTAATAAAATATCCCAAAAACAATTGTGCAATTTCCCTTTTTTTGCAATTTCACCGCACTTGAATTTCTTTTCCCGTTTTCCAGTACACTATATGGTAAGACTAAAGGTTTCATTCAAAAGTACAACTCGTACGACAAAAAGTAAGCCCTTATATGGCAATATTGACGGGAAAATAAAAAAAGTTACTGAAGAAGGGGAGTAAAAATCGAAAACGGAAAATTGCCCGGGGGTGAAGGGGTTAAAGTGTCTGTCACCAATGTAAAAGTAGTGGAAAACCTCTTTAATAAGTTCTTGTGAACGTGCTCTAAATTCAGTTTCAAACATTAGGTTTTTTGTATGTATGGTATCCATAGTTTCGTGTGGATAGATTGTGGACCCATTACAATCCATGTGCCTTTTCACATGTTCGATTGTCCACAAAGTAAGGCTAGTTTCACACTTGCGTTGGACGGGATCCGTAGCATTGCGTTGTGTGACGCATGCAACGGATGCGTTGCATATAGTGACACAACGGATGCTACGGATCGTATAAAATAACACAATCCATTATAGGGTTTTTTTCCTTGACTTTACATATCTGAGCATGCGCAGTTGTGTAAAGACGGATGCGTTAACGGAATCCGTCAAATGACGCATTCTAACGGAATCAGCCACCATAGGCGTCCATTATAAAAACAACGGACGCCAAACGGATTCCTGCAGGTTGTGTTTTTTTGACACTCCGCCAAGCGCAGAAAAACGCTACATGCAGCGTTCCATCTGCCCGACGCAGCGTCAAAATAACGATGCTGAGTCGTCCAGCGGATGCAACGCAGGCACTTGCGTTACAGTGCGTCATCCATACAAGTCTATGGAGAATAGAGCAGTGCATTAACGGACTGCACTATTCTCCATAGTCACGGAATGCGCTGAACGCAAGTGTGAAACTAGCTGTCACGAACCACCGGGGGGGTCACTCAGAAATCCCCCGCGCTGGCTACCAGTACGTCACAATCGGGGGGTAACAAGTGGGGGTCACCCCTCCTTTATACCTCCCGACCGACAGACAGAGCACGTGACGCGCTCTCTAGCGCCCCTCTTATAGTCAGGCCAATTATGGAATTGCCCGACAATAAGCAAGGAGGCCGCTATACTACTTATGCCGATTATTGAAGGGTCCCCGGTGAGAGTAGGGTATATATTCCCCCGACCTCCGCGGGCGGAATATATAAAATCTCCCCGAATCTCACTGGCCTCCCCACAATAATCCTTGGCACAACTCGCTGCCACCAACCGCTTCACGGTAACTATTAGCCGAACACACAGACGTGGGATTCAAGATCGAGATAACAGAACAGCCCAAGATTAATTATATAATTTAATCAGCCTAAAGCACACTAGAAACTACAATATATACAATAGGGAATCTACAGAATATACATATGTCAGAGTACAGTTACAGATAAAGCATGGTTTACAAACAGGCATACACAGTTCCAGCAGTTACCTTGTGCGTCTGGCCACAGGGGGGCGCTGTAGACCAGGTTTCCAGGAACTCCCACAGATGTTTCCTACACGTGACCCCCAGCGAAAGAACACTGGAAAATGGCCGAAGTAGGGTTATCAACCTGGGCAAATCCAGGTCCCCTCCTACCTTCGTGACCTCAGAGGGAGCACTGCTCCACCCCTGGCTGGAGTTATGGACAAAATCCACAACATGGAATATGGCCATAACTTGGCCTGGGAGCGTCGTAGGCGGACGCCAATGCTCTCATTGTGACAGTTATGAATTTAGCTACAGAATGAGAGGACTCATGACTTGTCTACTAGTTCCCCATTGGCTGATATCACGCCTGGGGTATTTCCCAAGCTCCCGCTCCCATAAAAAGGGTGTGCCAGCATCGTCCGCATGCGGAGACACCATTTTTATGGTTGCCATATTTATCGGAAATATGGCTTGCGAGATATGAACCATTTTTTACTGGAGTCGTTCTGTCTGGATACTTCCAAGCTTGCTAATTAGATAGCAGCTCCTACCACAGGGTCACGGCAGGGAGTCATCCTGTGTCCATTGTTCCCACATCATCTCATCTCCATATCACAGGAGATGGCCATGGAGGTGTAACACCTTCACAGATGCTGGACATTGAGAACAAGAAGGGAGGGGGGCACTGCCAGGGAGTGATGAGCGATTATGACTGGATAATCATATCCCGGGATTTGCCTCACACCTCCCCCCTTTTGAGGGCGCTAGGGGGCAGCACACTCCGGTGTTCCCCCGTGCGCCCGTCCGCGACCTCTCCTTGTCGGGACAGCCCGTCTGCGTTACCGTGGTCACGGCCCCTTTTGTGGCGAATGGTGAAGTTGTATTGCTGGAGCGCAAGGCTCCATCGCAACAATCGCCCATTCGTCCCAGAGACGGTGTGCAACCAGCTGAGGGGATTGTGGTCCGTCTCCACGATGAAGTGGCGCCCGTATAGATAGGGTTGCAGACGCTGCAGGGCCCACACTATGGCCAGGCACTCCTTCTCCATCGTGGAATAGGCCACTTCCCTTGGTAACAGCTTCCTGCTCAGGTACAAGACTGGGTGCTCTTGGCTCGCAGAGTCCACCTGGCTGAGCACCGCACCGAGGCCGAAGTCACTGGCGTCGGTCTGTACTACAAACGGCCGCGTGAAGTCGGCTGCCTGTAGCACGGGCGGGCTGGACAGGGCGTCCTTTAGGGCCTGGAAGGCTGTCTCGCAGTCCATTGTCCAATCGACTGCAGAGGGCAGCTTCTTCTTGGTGAGGTCCGTCAAGGGCTTTGCCAGGCTACTATAGCGTGGAACAAACCTCCTATAGTACCCAGCGGTCCCCAAGAAGGACATCACCTGCTTCTTGGTCCTGGGGGTGGGCCAGGATGCGATGGCCTCCACTTTCTCAGGCTCGGGCTTCAGTGTTCTCCCGCCTACCCGGTGACCGAGGTACTGGACCTCGCTCATGGCCAGCTGACACTTTCCCGGCTTGATGGTCAAACCTGCCCGGTGGATCCGCCTGAGCACCTGTGCTAGATGCTCTAGGTGGTCCTCCCAGGTGGGACTGAAGACGGCAATGTCATCTAGGTACGCGGCCGCGTACCCTTCAAGTCCCTTGAGCAGGGTGTTGACCATCCGCTGGAAAGTGGCAGGGGCATTCCTCATCCCGAATGGCATCACCGTGGACTCGTATAGTCCAAATGGGGTAATAAAGGCAGAGCGTTCCCTGGCCTTGCGAGTCAGGGGGATCTGCCAATATCCCCGGCTCAGGTCCATGATGGTCAGGTACTGAGCCCCGGCCAACTGATCGAGCAGGTCATCGATGCGTGGCATTGGGTACGCATCGGCGACCGTGACAGCATTGAGCCCCCTGTAGTCCACGCAGAACCGAGTGGTTCGGTCCTTCTTAGGGACGAGGACTACAGGCGAGGCCCAAGCGCTGTTGGATGCCTGGATCACCCCCAGCTTCAGCATCTCGTCAATCTCCTGGCGCATGTGTTGCTGCACCTCCAGGGAGACCCGATATGCTGAACGCCGGATCGGGGGATGATCCCCAGTGTCCACGTGATGGACAGCCAAGTCAGTCCTTCCGGGCTGGTTGGTAAACAACCCCCGGAAGGGGTGTAGGGTGGCCCACAGCTGGGACCGTTGGTCCTCCAAGAGCTGGTGGCCAACCTCCACATCCTCAATGGATCCGCCTGCCCTAACCTGGGCTAGCATATCCAAGAGGGTTTCCGCTTCTCCCTCCTCGGGCAGGTTGCACACGGGGAGCGCACATGCCTCCCGCTCATGATGTGCCTTCATCATGTTCACATGGAAGGGCTTCCGCCTTCCACGGGCAGGGTCCAGGGTGACCAGGTACGTCACAGGGTTGAGCTGCTGGTACACGAGGTATGGGCCTTCCCAGGCTGCCTGAAGCTTGTCCTGTGGTACGGGGACCAGTACCCACACCTTTTGACCCACTTGGTAGGTCCTCTCACAAGCGTTCTGGTCGTACCAACGCTTCTGATCGGCCTGGGCTTGAGCCATATTGTCGCGTACCAGTTGCGTCAAGGCCTGCATTTTGTCCCGGAAGCGCATGACATACTCGATAACCGACACTCCAGGGGTGGCCAAATCCCCTTCCCAAGCCTCTTTCACCAGAGCCAGGGGGCCCCGCACACGTCGCCCGTACAGGAGCTCAAACGGTGAGAATCCTGTTGAGGCCTGTGGAACCTCCCGGTAAGCAAATAACAGGTGTGGGAGATACCGCTCCCAGTCACGCCCATGGGAGTCGACCAACATCTTAAGCATCTGCTTTAAGGTGCCATTAAACCGCTCGCACAGGCCATTAGTCTGTGGATGGTACGGGCTGGCCACCAGATGTCGCACCTGGACTTGCTTACAGAGGGCCTCCATCAGCTGGGACATGAATTGGGTCCCCCGGTCAGTGAGCATTTCCTGGGGAAAACCCACTCGGGAGAAAATCTCCAGCAATGCGGTGGCCACCTTGTCAGCCCGAATGGACGACAAGGCCACTGCTTCTGGGTACCGGGTGGCATAGTCCACTACCGTCAGTATGAAGCGTTTCCCGGAGCTGCTGGGGATGGCCAGCGGGCCGACCAGATCCACAGCCACCCTCCTGAAAGGCTCATCGATGATTGGCAGAGATACTAGTGGGGCTTTGGGGTGTGGCCCCGCCTTCCCCACTCTCTGACAGGTTTCACACGAACGGCAGTAGGCAGCCACATCGGCCCCCATTTTTGGCCAGTAGAAATGCTGGTTTAACCTGGCCTTGGTCTTAGCGATCCCTAGGTGTCCGGCCATCGGAATCTCATGTGCGATCCGCAACAACTCCGTCCGGAACGGATAGGGTACCACCAACTGTCGGTCCCTGGGCCACGCCTCCGGTGAACCCTGCTGGACCGTGGCCCGGTACAGCCGTCCTTGGTCCCAGACCACTCGCTCCGGGTCCGAGTCCGAGGGAGGCTGTGCCGCCTGCTCCTTAAGAGCTTTCAGGCTGTTGTCAGCTTCTAACGCTGCCTGAAACCCCTGACTAGATGTGGCCAGAATCGACGAGACTGTCACATCTTCGGTCAGTACCCCGGGACCTGTGTCCTGGCCTCCGCCTGACTCGGCTGCCACTTGGTCAGAAGGGGAAGAGCTATCGGACCTCCGGGAGGCCCCTTGGCTTCCAGCACTCCCACTGCGGGTGACAGCGGCCACAGCCGCTGCGACCGTGGGTCGTGCCTGCTCCTCCTCCGTTCCTGACCAAGTCGCCGGTTCAGGCAGACCTACCTGGCTTCCTGACACCCCGGTTGTGGGGGAACCATGCACCGAGATCTTACCTGGGAGCACTTCCGCTCCTGGACCGGCCCCAATCTCACCTGCCTGTTCCCCTCCTGCAGCAACAGAACCCCGCTGTGAAATCTCTGGGGACCCCACATTTGCTGTGGTAGCCCCCACCCCACACACTGGTCCTCCCCCTGCAGCACCCTGCTCTCTGCTTATCCCTGCAGAGGGCAACAGATCCCAGCTCACAGGCTGATTACTTGTAGAGGCATTGTCACACCTTTCTCTGACCCCCTCCCCTGTCACAGCTGCAGCTGAGTGTGTGTCTATGCAAGCAGAAAAATCAGAGTTCACTCCCTCCTCCCTTACATCATTCATAGATAACACATTAACATTGTTAGGAGTCATGTCAGTACGGGCTGAAGGTTCAGCCCTTGGGGGGGGCCCAAACTGGGAGGTTATCTGCCCCAAATCTGTCCCAAGTAGCACGTTTGCAGGGATCCGATCAGTTACCCCCACCTCCCTCACCCCTCGCCCTGCGCCCCAGTCCACATAAATGTCAGCAACAGGCAGCGCCGGGTCAATGCCTCCAATCCCGGAGACAGCGAGGGTTTTTCCCGGGATCAAGTCTTGGGGGGACACCATGTCAGGCCGCACCAGAGTCACCTCCGAGGCGCTGTCTCGCAGTCCTATGGTCACAGACCGGCCGACGGTGACAGGTTGGAAGCTGTCCAGGGACCTACCACCACCCCCACCCACACAATACACCTTGGGCGGCCCTTGGGACCGAGCCGGGGCCTTGGGACGCTGAGGGCACATGGCCTTGAAGTGTCCAGGTAGGTTGCACTGGTGGCACCGTCTTGGTTCTGCCACGGGCCTGGAGAGGGGAGTTGAGGGGGACACCCCCTGCAGTCTAGGGGCAGGTGGGGCAGTCGCAGAGTTCATCTTACCCCCTCTCCAGGTGCTGCTGGTGGCTGCTCTCCTGGCCTCAGGAGCCCGATTGTTGGTGTAGTCATTGGCCAGGGCAGCTGTAGCCGTGGACCCCTTTGGCTTCTGGTCTCGGATGAACTGGCGGAGATCCTCAGGGCAGTTCCACAAGAGTTGCTCCGTGATGAACAAGTAAAGGTACGTTATTCCCATTAACAAGATTTTTTTATTAAAGATATAAAACACACCATCAGTGGAAAAAATAGACCAACAGGTCACAGTGAAATAAATACAGTGGACACATACAGAATATAAAATTCCAATTTCTGTGGGACCAGAGGGCTCAAGACTTAACTTGGAAACAGAAATGCATTCAGGCAGCGCCACAGATAGGAGGTTTTGGATGCTTGCTGTCCATGAACGTCCAAATGAATGTAAGTCAGTGCTCTCCAAGCGTCCCCTTGTTTCTTGTAAAATCAAGGAATGGCAACTGTTTCATTCAGTTTAGCAGAAATAAGCCATTAAATTCAAGATTTACATCAGTCTCCACCTCAACGCGTTTCCCCACATAATAAATATGTGGTTCATCAGGAGGCTACAAAAAAGATAAGTTCTATCAGCAACAAGTTGGAAAAAGTGTTCACCTAGATTGCACACTCATACATTACATCACAAATAGGCATGTAAAATAACAGAACAACACAGTAATACAATAGTACTTGCCCAGGGAGAAAGGGGTATTAGATGTGCAGATCCATGGCGCCCATCACACAGGATCCACGGCTAGTCAGGCAATGCTGAAAGAAATGTACTGCCATAGTCCAGAGAGGCGTCATGGAACTGCACAAAACTGGGAGATTTAAATAGCCCACGGTCTTCTGATCAGCTGTAGGCGGTCAAGGCAATCATGCTAATGCCGATATCGCCACATGTGCGCATGCCTGATAAAATGCGCACACCTGAGAAAAACCCAGGAGACTGATATATTATAGGCGCCTCCGTCCGCATCACAACTGCGCCTGCCCAGAATCTAATTGGCAGCATGCATGTGCCGACGGAGGCCCTCATGTGCCAAAAAGTAGGTGGATGTAAACAAGGGGACGGCGCATGTCTGAGGATCATGAAAATCGTGACGCCCACAGGAACGCCGCCGTCCAGATCACCACTGCGCCTTCGCCAATAAACAGGCAGCGCGCACATGTGGACGGAGGCCTCATGGTGCCAAAGTTAAGAAGAAGTAAATAGAAGCACAGCGCATGCGCAAAAAACCAACGGAGCCTGCATGTAGATAATAAGATAGTGCAGAAGACCGTATATATATGCGCAGGCGTAAGTAAAAAAGTACTTAGTGCCTCTTCCATGAATACAATATTCACCTTTAGCCCCCATTAATATAGATATATCCTTAAATATATTAATGACGATAGTAGTGATTAGGGGGTCCCTTATTCGAGGGGGATATAAATAAGATAGATAATGAAAAGGACGCCACGACAGACATGACCCTTATTGATAACAATATATACCACAGAGGCGTACATGATCATACAGAGACGCCATATCAGATCAAACCCCTAGTAGGCACATAGATTACATAGGCATAGTATGGAATTTGATGAACAAACTGATAACATCGTGTTGCATCAAGTACTGTCAAAAAAGTTCAACAGAAATACAATCATTCCCAGTCAGACAAATCCCCTACTAAGTGAGGGTACATCTGTAACCAGGCTCCCATAGCAAGGACTACAATGCATAGATATTTACCAACAATATGGTCCATTCCAAAAGGAAAGAAGGTTTGCAAAGTAGAGCAAAACAGGTTTAAACTATACAAATTTTGACACCGCTTCAAAGCTAGGTGGGAAGGAAGCAGCCAAAGGAGAGCTGTTCATTCAGCCCCCTTGGGGTTAAAGATCCCATTTTGAATATCCAAGCGGATTCCTTCTGCAATAATGTCCTATCAAAGTCCCCTCCCCTAAGGTTGGGTTTCACCACCTCCAAAATGGAAAATCGGATTTGGGCTACATCCCCCCCATGTATCATATTAATGTGGCGGGAAATTGAAGTGTCCCGTTCATTCCTAATATCCGAAAGATGTTCACCTACCCGCCTCCGGAGTTCTCTTAGGGTCTTACCTATATAGTCAAGAGGACAAGTACAGGTAGCCCTATAGACAACTCCGGAGGTTTTGCAATTGCCAAAATCACGCAAAGGAAAAATCTTCCCTGTAGCTGCACTGATCACCCTCTTACATTGTTCCATAGATCCACAGTATTTACAATTCCCACAGCGAAACATCCCACAGATGCGTCTATCTAACCAAGTCCCCTGTGGTCTGGGTCCCTGGTACATACTATGTACTAGCTTGTCACCTATGGTACGACCCCGCCTGTAAGTAATACTTGAAACTTATTGATGTGCTTCACCAGATCAGGGTCAGCCCTCAGGATTTTCCAGTGCTTTTTTATCACTGAAAAGACTCTTTCGGACTGTACATCATATGTACCAATAATACGTGTGATGTTATGATCATTATCACGCACTCGGGGGACCATGATGTTATGTCTCTTGGTATTCTTAGCAAAGGCATAAGATTGCTGAATGATCCTTTTTGGGTAGCCACGGTCTAAAAATCAACCGAACAGGTCAGTGGCTTGTGCCTTAAAGTCTTCTTCCCTAGAGCAGTTTCTGCGTATTCGCAGAAACTGCCCTTTAGAAATACCCCTCTTAAGGGGAATAGGATGGTGGCTGTCCCATTTCAAAAGGGAATTGGTCGCTGTGGGTTTCCGGTGGGTCAAAGTGTGAATCTTACCCCCCTCATCTTTTTGTATGACCAGATCCAAAAAGGTAATGGATGTCGGGTCGCAGGTGTGGGTGAATCTCAGGCCTAAGGAATTGTTGTTGAGGCCCTTAACAAATTTCTCAAACTCAAAAATAGACCCTGTCCAGAGGATGAGAATGTCATCAATGTATCGGACCCACAGTCCGATACATTGATGAGGTTCCCCATCCTCTCCCCCAAAAACTACTGTTTCTTCCCACCAGCCCAGGTATAGGTTAGCATAACTGGGGGCACAGGGGCTCCCCATTGCTGTACCCCTGAGCTGGTGGAAATACTTAGTGTTAAATAAAAAATAGTTATGATACAGGGTAAAGGACAGGAGCTCTCTAACAAACCTATTATGCCTCACACAATCTACAGCCCTTGACCTCAGAAAAAAATCAACTGCCCTAAGTCCCAGGTCATGGGGAATGGAACTGTAGAGTGCCTCGACGTCAATGGAGGCCAGGATGGTATCCGGGCCCACATCGACGTCTTCGAGGATTTGCAGAAGGTGGGGAGTGTCCCGGACATATGAGGGGAGGGATGTAACGAAGGGGCGTAAAACCTTGTCGACATAGTTGCCAACATTTTGGGACAAGGAGTTAATGCCTGCCACAATGGGCCTACCCTTCAGAGGTTCAAGACCCTTGTGCACCTTTGGAAGTGCATAAAAAACTGGTATCACTGGGTGTTGCGGTACCAGATATTCATATTCACCCAGTGATATCAGGTTATCCTGCCTAGCCTCATTAAGTATAGTGTGGAGAATATCAGTGTAGGCTTTTGTGGGGTCACATGTTAACCGTTCATAGGTATCCAAATCATCAAGCTTGATGATTTGGATACCTATGAACGGTTAACATGTGACCCCACAAAAGCCTACACTGATATTCTCCACACTATACTTAATGAGGCTAGGCAGGATAACCTGATATCACTGGGTGAATATGAATATCTGGTACCGCAACACCCAGTGATACCAGTTTTTTATGCACTTCCAAAGGTGCACAAGGGTCTTGAACCTCTGAAGGGTAGGCCCATTGTGGCAGGCATTAACTCCTTGTCCCAAAATGTTGGCAACTATGTCGACAAGGTTTTACGCCCCTTCGTTACATCCCTCCCCTCATATGTCCGGGACACTCCCCACCTTCTGCAAATCCTCGAAGACGTCGATGTGGGCCCGGATACCATCCTGGCCTCCATTGACGTCGAGGCACTCTACAGTTCCATTCCCCATGACCTGGGACTTAGGGCAGTTGATTTTTTTCTGAGGTCAAGGGCTGTAGATTGTGTGAGGCATAATAGGTTTGTTAGAGAGCTCCTGTCCTTTACCCTGTATCATAACTATTTTTTATTTAACACTAAGTATTTCCACCAGCTCAGGGGTACAGCAATGGGGAGCCCCTGTGCCCCCAGTTATGCTAACCTATACCTGGGCTGGTGGGAAGAAACAGTAGTTTTTGGGGGAGAGGATGGGGAACCTCATCAATGTATCGGACTGTGGGTCCGATACATTGATGACATTCTCATCCTCTGGACAGGGTCTATTTTTGAGTTTGAGAAATTTGTTAAGGGCCTCAACAACAATTCCTTAGGCCTGAGATTCACCCACACCTGCGACCCGACATCCATTACCTTTTTGGATCTGGTCATACAAAAAGATGAGGGGGGTAAGATTCACACTTTGACCCACCGGAAACCCACAGCGACCAATTCCCTTTTGAAATGGGACAGCCACCATCCTATTCCCCTTAAGAGGGGTATTTCTAAAGGGCAGTTTCTGCGAATACGCAGAAACTGCTCTAGGGAAGAAGACTTTAAGGCACAAGCCACTGACCTGTTCGGTCGATTTTTAGACCGTGGCTACCCAAAAAGGATCATTCAGCAATCTTATGCCTTTGCTAAGAATACCAAGAGACATAACATCATGGTCCCCCGAGTGCGTGATAATGATCATAACATCACACGTATTATTGGTACATATGATGTACAGTCCGAAAGAGTCTTTTCAGTGATAAAAAAGCACTGGAAAATCCTGAGGGCTGACCCTGATCTGGTGAAGCACATCAATAAGTTTCCAAGTATTACTTACAGGCGGGGTCGTACCATAGGTGACAAGCTAGTACATAGTATGTACCAGGGACCCAGACCACAGGGGACTTGGTTAGATAGACGCATCTGTGGGATGGTTCGCTGTGGGAATTGTAAATACTGTGGATCTATGGAACAATGTAAGAGGGTGATCAGTGCAGCTACAGGGAAGATTTTTCCTTTGCGTGATTTTGGCAATTGCAAAACCTCCGGAGTTGTCTATAGGGCTACCTGTACTTGTCCTCTTGACTATATAGGTAAGACCCTAAGAGAACTCCGGAGGCGGGTAGGTGAACATCTTTCGGATATTAGGAATGAACGGGACACTTCAATTTCCCGCCACATTAATATGATACATGGGGGGGATGTAGCCCAAATCCGATTTTCCATTTTGGAGGTGGTGAAACCCAACCTTAGGGGAGGGGACTTTGATAGGACATTATTGCAGAAGGAATCCGCTTGGATATTCAAAATGGGATCTTTAACCCCAAGGGGGCTGAATGAACAGCTCTCCTTTGGCTGCTTCCTTCCCACCTAGCTTTGAAGCGGTGTCAAAATTTGTATAGTTTAAACCTGTTTTGCTCTACTTTGCAAACCTTCTTTCCTTTTGGAATGGACCATATTGTTGGTAAATATCTATGCATTGTAGTCCTTGCTATGGGAGCCTGGTTACAGATGTACCCTCACTTAGTGGGGGATTTGTCTGACTGGGAATGATTGTATTTCTGTTGAACTTTTTTGACAGTACTTGATGCAACACGATGTTATCAGTTTGTTCATCAAATTCCATACTATGCCTATGTAATCTATGTGCCTACTAGGGGTTTGATCTGATATGGCGTCTCTGTATGATCATGTACGCCTCTGTGGTATATATTGTTATCAATAAGGGTCATGTCTGTCGTGGCGTCCTTTTCATTATCTATCTTATTTATATCCCCCTCGAATAAGGGACCCCCTAATCACTACTATCGTCATTAATATATTTAAGGATATATCTATATTAATGGGGGCTAAAGGTGAATATTGTATTCATGGAAGAGGCACTAAGTACTTTTTTACTTACGCCTGCGCATATATATACGGTCTTCTGCACTATCTTATTATCTACATGCAGGCTCCGTTGGTTTTTTGCGCATGCGCTGTGCTTCTATTTACTTCTTCTTAACTATGGCACCATGAGGCCTCCGTCCACATGTGCGCGCTGCCTGTTTATTGGCGAAGGCGCAGTGGTGATCTGGACGGCGGCGTTCCTGTGGGCGTCACGATTTTTATGATCCTCAGACATGCGCCGTCCCCTTGTTTACATCCACCTACTTTTTGGCACATGAGGGCCTCCGTCGGCACATGCATGCTGCCAATTAGATTCTGGGCAGGCGCAGTTGTGATGCGGACGGAGGCGCCTATAATATATCAGTCTCCTGGGTTTTTCTCAGGTGTGCGCATTTTATCAGGCATGCGCACATGTGGCGATATCGGCATTAGCATGATTGCCTTGACCACCTACAGCTGATCAGAAGACCGTGGGCTATTTAAATCTCCCAGTTTTGTGCAGTTCCATGACGCCTCTCTGGACTATGGCAGTACATTTCTTTCAGCATTGCCTGACTAGCCGTGGATCCTGTGTGATGGGCGCCATGGATCTGCACATCTAATACCCCTTTCTCCCTGGGCAAGTACTATTGTATTACTGTGTTGTTCTGTTATTTTACATGCCTATTTGTGATGTAATGTATGAGTGTGCAATCTAGGTGAACACTTTTTCCAACTTGTTGCTGATAGAACTTATCTTTTTTGTAGCCTCCTGATGAACCACATATTTATTATGTGGGGAAACGCGTTGAGGTGGAGACTGATGTAAATCTTGAATTTAATGGCTTATTTCTGCTAAACTGAATGAAACAGTTGCCATTCCTTGATTTTACAAGAAACAAGGGGACGCTTGGAGAGCACTGACTTACATTCATTTGGACGTTCATGGACAGCAAGCATCCAAAACCTCCTATCTGTGGCGCTGCCTGAATGCATTTCTGTTTCCAAGTTAAGTCTTGAGCCCTCTGGTCCCACAGAAATTGGAATTTTATATTCTGTATGTGTCCACTGTATTTATTTCACTGTGACCTGTTGGTCTATTTTTTCCACTGATGGTGTGTTTTATATCTTTAATAAAAAAATCTTGTTAATGGGAATAACGTACCTTTACTGTTTATAAATATTCCCGGGCTTTGTCCCTAATTTTGTTAGTCCGTGATGAACAAGTCCAGGATCTCCGGTCCGGTGGAAAGCTGCAGGCCTTGGGTCCAGTGGTCGGCAGCTCGGGCAAGTGCCCGCCGGTGGTCAGCCCAGGAGTCCTTTGGTCCCTTTTGCAGGGTCCGGAACTTCTTGCGGTAGGACTCTGGAGTGAGGTTGTACTGTTGGATCAGGGCCCGCTTGATGGTGTCGTAGCCCTGATCTGCCTCAGCAGGCAAGTCCCCAAGGATATCCAGGGCCTTACCCCTTAGACGGGGGGTCAGGTATTTGGCCCACTGATCCTTGTCCAGATGGTGCTGCAAGCAAGTCCGTTCAAAAGCAGTCAGGAAAGAGTCCAAGTCTCCATCCTTCTCCAGCACTGGGAAGTCCTCAACACGGACCTTTGGAAGTTTGGTGTTTTGAAGGTCACATGTGGCTGATGAGGGCCGGAGCTGAGCTAGCTGCAGCTGGTAGTCACGGTCTGCCTGTCGCTCTCGCTCTTCACGCGCTGCCTGCCGCTCCGCAGCCTCACGCGCTGCTTGCCGTTCCGCAGCCTCAGCGTCACGCGCTGCTTGCCGCCCACGCTCGGCCATGAGTATCTCGTAGGTATCCCGGTCTCCAGCCATAAGCCTGGCCAAGGCAGCTTGAAGGAGGGCCTCTGCACCTCTCAGGCCGGAGGGATTGGCAAGTGGTGATCTGCGGCACGCTGCAGAGCCAGGTGATTCACTGTCCATTGCAGAGCGGAGGGCTGGCATCTGGCTCGTTGAGGACCCTTGGGCGAGCTCCTCCTCATCTTGTCCAGCAGTGCCAGGTTGTGCAATGTCCTCTGCAAAGCTGTTCTCTGGCGTCGGGCTCTTGGAGGGCTCGTGGACAACCTCCTCATTACTGTCCACAGCACCGTCCTCCCTCTCTTCGGCTCCTGCTTTAGCATTGGCCAGTTGCCTAGCTCTGCTCCTGGTGCCATCAGCCATTTTTGCAGACTTTTGGTCACTGACACAGAACTGACACCTGATGCCTCCACACACCTTACAGTATCTGCACTCTGACACTCTAGTGTTGAGCTAGTCTGAAGACCCCAGCAGCCACAGCTGCTGCAGGCAGTCTTTAGTGTCTGGGAGTATGGGTCTCACACTCACACACACTATTATCTCGATCCCACCGCTATGCCACCAATATGTCACGAACCACCGGGGGGGTCACTCAGAAATCCCCCGCGCTGGCTACCAGTACGTCACAATCGGGGGGTAACAAGTGGGGGTCACCCCTCCTTTATACCTCCCGACCGACAGACAGAGCACGTGACGCGCTCTCTAGCGCCCCTCTTATAGTCAGGCCAATTATGGAATTGCCCGACAATAAGCAAGGAGGCCGCTATACTACTTATGCCGATTATTGAAGGGTCCCCGGTGAGAGTAGGGTATATATTCCCCCGACCTCCGCGGGCGGAATATATAAAATCTCCCCGAATCTCACTGGCCTCCCCACAATAATCCTTGGCACAACTCGCTGCCACCAACCGCTTCACGGTAACTATTAGCCGAACACACAGACGTGGGATTCAAGATCGAGATAACAGAACAGCCCAAGATTAATTATATAATTTAATCAGCCTAAAGCACACTAGAAACTACAATATATACAATAGGGAATCTACAGAATATACATATGTCAGAGTACAGTTACAGATAAAGCATGGTTTACAAACAGGCATACACAGTTCCAGCAGTTACCTTGTGCGTCTGGCCACAGGGGGGCGCTGTAGACCAGGTTTCCAGGAACTCCCACAGATGTTTCCTACACGTGACCCCCAGCGAAAGAACACTGGAAAATGGCCGAAGTAGGGTTATCAACCTGGGCAAATCCAGGTCCCCTCCTACCTTCGTGACCTCAGAGGGAGCACTGCTCCACCCCTGGCTGGAGTTATGGACAAAATCCACAACATGGAATATGGCCATAACTTGGCCTGGGAGCGTCGTAGGCGGACGCCAATGCTCTCATTGTGACAGTTATGAATTTAGCTACAGAATGAGAGGACTCATGACTTGTCTACTAGTTCCCCATTGGCTGATATCACGCCTGGGGTATTTCCCAAGCTCCCGCTCCCATAAAAAGGGTGTGCCAGCATCGTCCGCATGCGGAGACACCATTTTTATGGTTGCCATATTTATCGGAAATATGGCTTGCGAGATATGAACCATTTTTTACTGGAGTCGTTCTGTCTGGATACTTCCAAGCTTGCTAATTAGATAGCAGCTCCTACCACAGGGTCACGGCAGGGAGTCATCCTGTGTCCATTGTTCCCACATCATCTCATCTCCATATCACAGGAGATGGCCATGGAGGTGTAACACCTTCACAGATGCTGGACATTGAGAACAAGAAGGGAGGGGGGCACTGCCAGGGAGTGATGAGCGATTATGACTGGAAGTCATAATTCATCTTCATATCCCGGGATTTGCCTCACACTAGCCTAAAGAAGAAAGACTTCTACTTAGAACTGTGGAACCTTGTTCTACAGATCAAACTCACCAATGCAATTCAATGGTTCTAGAAAAAAAAAAGAGAGAGCACGGATGTAATCTTTGTGTTGTTTGTAATTTATTGTTTAATGCATGGGTGGAGAATCTTTTTTCTGCCAAGGGCTATTTGGAAATTTCTACCAACCTTCGGGGGCCGCACAAAATAATCAATGTGAAAATTACCCAGTTATATTTGGTCAAACAATTAAATAACTCATCACTACTGTGGTGGTTGGAGCTGGTTCTCTGGGGCTGTGATGTTTGATGATACTAATTATGTTTCTTCGCACAACTGCTTTTTTAGAGTTGTCTCGGTCTGGAACATACTCAACTCTTTGTGATAATAAGATTGGTAAATCATATACATCACATAACAGAAGCTGAATATACATCACAGGAAACACTGTAGGCACATATATCACATAGGAGACACTGGGACTGCTGTATATACATCATAGGAGACACTGGGGGCACATACATCACTGGAGGGGCTGGGGGCATATACATCACATAGTAGACACTGGGATTGGTGTATACATGACATAGGAGATGCTGGGACTGCTGTATATACATCACAGGAGACACTGGGGGCACGTGTATATACCCCCAGCCTGTCTTGTGATGTATATGCTCACAGCCCCTCCCGTGATGTAATGCCCCCAGCCCCTCCTGTGATGTAAATGCCCCCAGCCCCTCCTGTGATGCAAATGCCCCCAGCCCCTCCTGTGATGCAAATGCCCCCAGCCCCTCCTGTGATGTATATGCCCCCAGCCCCTCCTGTGATGTATATTCCCCCAGCCCTTCCTGTGATGTATATGCCCCTAGCATCTCCAATGTAATGTATTTGTCACAGGAAATGCTGGGGACATACACATCACAGGAGACGCTGGGGATATGCACATAACAGGAGACGCTGGGGCATACATATGAGACGCTGGGGGCATATATATCACAAAATTGGCTTGGGCACATGCATCAGAAGAGGGGCTGGGGCACTTACATCACAAGAGGAGCTGGGGCACATACATCACAAGAGGAGCTGGGGCACATACATCACAAGAGGGTTGGGGCACATACATCACAAGAGGGGCTGGGGCACATATATCATAAGAGGGGCTGGGGCACAGACATCACAAGAGGTGCTGAGGCACAGATATCACTGGGGGGCACAGACATCACTGGTCTGGAGGGCACAGACATCACTGGTCTGGAGGGCACAGACATCACTGGTCTGGAGGGCACAGACATCACTGGTCTGGAGGGCACAGACATCACTGGTCTGGAGGGCACAGACATCACTGGTCTGGAGTGCACAGACATCACTGGTCTGGGGGGAACAGACATAACTGGTCTGGGGGGAACAGACATCACTGGTCTGGGGGGCACAGACATCACTGGAGGGAGCACAGACATCACTCGGGGGCCACAGACATCACTGGGGGGCCACATACATCACTGAGGGGAGCACAAACATCACTGGGGAAGCACAGACATCACGGGGGAGCACAGACATCACTTAGGGAAACACTAACCTGGGGTGATACACAGCATTGTGGGGGCACACAGCACTGAGGGCTGCACACAATTCTAGGGGGTGGTGCACAGAACTGGGGGGCCACAAAAGCACTGGAAGGGGCACACAGCACCGGAGGACAAGCACCAACTGCCATCTCCTATCTCAGTAATGTGAAAGTCTTCACTGAATACAAATTTGACTTCAGAGTTGAGAATGCTGATACTGACGGATCAATTCTGGCAGAGAAAGAAGCAGATTTGTCTGATAAGATATATAACAAATTTGTTTATTTTGATGTGTACTATTGATTTATAAATAAAAATGAAAACAGCTGTCATGCTTTAAAACTATTAAACTACAATTAGCTTACAGATAATGCGGTTTTGCTGGCAAAATTTTACCCCATTCTCTGTGTGTTTAACCTCTTCATTTGTAGGGAATAACCACAGTTGATATTCAATTTTTTCAGATTTAAAACTTTTCCCGCAGGTCAATTTTCATGCAGAAAAATGGGGATGAATGTAGATGAGATTTGCTCAAATTTCATCTACATAAATGATATAGTGATCTGTAAATTGTCTCTCCAGGACTGGAGACAAACTCTAGTGCAGCGCCACCTATTGGAAGTAGCAATCCTAAAAGTTAAATGTGGATTTTTAACAACCCTTTACATATAATTTAGGATATATATGCCAGATCAGAATCCCAATTTGCAGACATGGTATTTCGGGGTGCTTGCCCCTCGTCAGTGCAAAGTATGGGGTGTCTGATCTGGCTCATGAGAAGCTTTGTGGGGATCATGGGGGAACACTATTCTCCTTATGGAGACTTTACAGTCTGGCTGCTTTCAAGTTAAGCGGGCTTTACACGCTACGACATTGCTAATGCGAACTCGTTGGGGTCACGGAATTGGTGACGCACATCCGGCCGCATTAGCGATCCCGTTGCGTGTGACACCGATGAGCGATTTTGCATCGTTGCAAAAACGTGCAAAATCGCTCATCAGTGACATGGGGGTCCATTCTCAAAAATCGTTACTGCAGCAGTAACGAGGTTGTTCCTCGTTCCTGCGGCAGCACACATCGCTCCGTGTGACACCGCAGGAACGAGGAAGCTCTCCTTACCTGCCTCCCGGCCGCTATGCGGAAGGAAGGAGGTGGGCGGGATGTTACGTCCCGCTCAGCTCCGCCCCTCCGCTGTTATTGGGCGGCCGCTCAGTGACGTCGCTGTGACGCCGCACGGACCGCCCCCCTTAGAAAGGAGGCGGTTCGCCTATCACAGCGACGTCGCTGGGCAGGTAAGTATGTGTGACGGGTCTGGGCGATGTTGTGCGGCATGGGCAGCGATTTGCCTGTGTCGCGCAACAGATGGGGGCGGGTACCCACACTAGCGATATCGGGACTGATATCGCAGTGTGTAAAGCCCGCTTAAGAGGACTTATAGCTGCCATGCCCCTCTGCAAAATATTCAAATTGTCTCTCCCATAGTGATCTGTAGTATTTTTATTATTAATCATCTACCATTACAGTTCTCGGAAAGACTGACGGCCTGTTTAATGACCCTTCCCACTTTTTATTTTTGCACTTTTGTTTTTTCCTTCTCTTTTCCTAGAGCAATCAACTTTTTTTTATTTTTCTGTCAACATAGCCATGAGGGCTTGGGGTTTTTGCAGGACGAGCTGTACTTTTGAATAACACCATTGATTTTTATCAAAGAATCAAAGAATATAGCGAAAGATAAAAAAGAAATTCCAAGTACAGTGAAATGATGAAAAAGAAATAGCATAATTCTGCCATTTGTCTTTTCTTGGTTTGTGTTTATGGTGCTCATTGTATATACCAGGTGGCCATAAAATAACCTAAGGTGTTTGGAGCCGTTTGCAGACCGATCCAGTGGACAGAATTAGCTGAAAATTGGTATGTATGCTAATCAAGGCATGGGGAAACGGAAGGCATCTTAACAAAAAATTTATACTAAAACTCCCCACAAGGTGAAAAAGTGGCGCGACTTGTAACTCAGTCTGCAAGATGCCTGTCTCTTTGCCAAATTTTGCGCTGTTAGTTGTTTTATGAGAATTCCAGGAATTCTACAGCTGCACTGAGAGCCTTTCATCGTTTGAAAGACCTTCACACACGTAGCGGTCCAATGGCTGTTAATTCCCTGAGACAGATGATGACACATTTTGAGTCACCAGGGTTACTGAGTGTGCAGCCTGAGCGCAGGCGGCGACCGGTAAATAGAGAGGTTATGGAGGACATTGCCATTGCCGTCGTGGAACAGGCAACAAACAACGCTGCTGGGAACAGCAGTGCCCGCAGTGTTTCCAGGCAATTCGGGCTTCCATACAGCACAGTGTGAAAAGTTCTCCGAAAGGTCTTGTGGGCATATCTGTACAAAATTAGCCATCATCAACAACTTCTTCCTCGTGACAATGATACTCGCATGACATTTGCATTCATGTTTCTGGTGAGAGTGGAAGTGGATAACAATTGGCCATAGAATGTTGTGTGGTGTGACGAAGCGCATTTTTACCTGAATGGAACAATGAAGACACAAAACTGTCGCATATGGGCTACAGAAAATCCACATGTGGTCGACGGGGTTCTGCTGCATTCACTAAAGGTAACCATTTGGTGTGGCTTCACCTCATCATTCATCCTCAGATTGTTCATTTGCGAAGAAATTAGGCCAACTGGGGTTTCTATCTGCTCCGTGACAGCAGTCAAATTCCAGACAATGCTGGAAACAGTGGTCCTTCCACAACTCCAACAGCGGCAGTGTCTTTAGACGACCACCTTCATGCATGATGGAGCACCTCCTCACATTGCAAATCTTGTGAAGAATGTTCTGTGTGCACATTTTCCCAATGACAGGATTTTAAGCCGCTCCTTCCCTAATGCATGGCGACCATGTTCGACCTATCTAAATCCTTGTGATTTCTGGTTGTGGGGACACTTGAAAGACCGTGTTCATTGGGGAAATGTTGACACCCTGGCTGACCTCAAAGACTGCATCATTTTGGAAGTGCGCAGCATCTCACCAGACATAATACACTCAAGCGTCGAGCATGTTCTGCATAGGATGAACATGATCTTCACGCATGATGGCGGCCATATTGAACAGTTATGCTAGTCTGTGAAACAATTGTGACATCTCCAATTATCGAAACACGGTTTTTGGGCCACTCACTGTACAGTGCCATTTTTTCACCTGGTGGGGAGTTTTGGTATAAAAATGTTTTAAAGGGAACCTGTCATCAGAAATTTTGCTTTAAACCTAAAAGTTTCCCCCTCTGCAGCTCCTGGGCTGCATTCTAGCAAGATTCCTGTACTTTTTGTGGCCCCTTTTAAACCAAATTAAATACTTTATAAACTTGTACCTTTTGCTATGTAAATTTTGTAAATCGTTCATGGGGGCGGGCTCTCTGCTGACCGTTGCTGTTCCTCCAGCAGATTTACGCCGCCCCCCAACGCTGAATATCATATCTCAGGACGACGCCCCTGGGAGCCCGTGGTCCCGCGCATGCGCTGTGTGACTGTAGCGGGACTGTGCACTGTGTGCACGTGTGACCGCTGGTGACGTTTTGCGCAGGCACGAGGTTATGGGCGGCGCTGTGAGTGTCATCAGCAAGTGCCGCCCATAACCTCGTGACCGCACTTTCCCCTCTTCCTCCAGCGTTCTGCGCAAGCGCTTGCTGGCCAGATAACCCGACGTCACCTCTTTCCCATCTTGCCCTGCTGTAGGGTAAGATGGGAAGGAGGTGAGGTCGGGCCATTTGGCCGGCGAGCGCTTGCGCAGAACGCTGGAGGCAGTGGGAGAGAGCGCGTCCATGAGATTATGGGCGGGCACTTGCGATGCAATCACAGTGCCGCCCATAATCTCATGCTTGTGACACACGTCACCAGCGATCCTGGCGTGGGCGGCACCTCGGGCGCAGTGGACGGCGTCCTGATGGATGAAATGGAGCGTGGGGGGACGGCGTCAATGTGCTAGAGGAACTGCAACGGTCACCAGAGAGCCCGCCCCCATGGACGATTTACAAAATTTACATAGCAAAAGGTACAAGTTTATAAAGTATTTAATTTGGTTTAAAAGGGGCCACAAAAACTACAGGAACCTTGCTAGAATGCAGCCCACGAGCTGCAGAGGGGGAAACTTTTAGGTTTCAAGCTAAATTTCTGATGACAGGTTCCCTTTAAAGATGCCTTCCATTTCCCCATGCCTTGATTAGCATACATACCAGTTTTCAGCCAATTCTGTCCACTGGGTCAGTCTGCACACAACGCCAAACACCTTAGGTTATTTTATGGCCACCTTGTAAATAAAAATGACCAGTCAATATGGTTCTCTAGGTCAGTGAATTACAGCAATACCAAACTTGTATAGTTTTTTTTGTAAAAAAAAACATGGAAAAAAAGTGTTAAAAAAACAACAACTTTGGTTTGTTTTTAATTTTCTGAAACAATTTTTTTTAATTTTCCTGCTGTTGGAGGTAGTTGAGGACTTGTTTGTTATTGAGGTGAGGTAATGTTTTTATTGATATCAATTTGTAATCCCTTTTGTTACACAACATTTACAGGCTGATTGTTTGATTGAACTTTTACAGATGTGGCAGCACCAAATATTTATTTTTAAGGGCAAAAGAAGATTTATTTGATTTTTTTATTAGATGTATACTGTATATATCTCTATCTATCTATCTCTCTATATATATATATATATATATATCTATATATATATACATATATATGTATATATATATAGATATATATATATATATATTTTTTTTTTTTTTTAAGAACATTTGTCACCTTTTACTTTATTTTTCTAGTCCCCTTACTACAATCACTTGTTCTATATATTGCAATACTACAGTATTGCAAAATATAGCAAAAGTGACATTCTCCTATCATAGGGAAACCTGTCAGTAGGTTTTTGCTATGTAAGCTGAGGATGGCATGCTGTAGGGGTTAAAACACAAAAATCAACTATGCCTCTTTTATCAGTCTACTTGCTGTTGTTTACGTAAATTAATGGCTTTATCACTTGGTGGTTACCATTGCTAGGACTACCTGGCATCTATAGGGCAGTCTGGCATACCTCACCTGTGATTGACACCTAATGTCAATGTTCAATCTCCATAGAGAGCCTGGTGTGGTCAAGGGCAGCTCCCTGGGCTCAAATACAAGACTAAAACTAAACATTCAAATTGTGTCAGTAATCTAAGTGATACAACTTTGGATTCAGAATCTGTTTGCCTACATCATGCTGCTCTCAGATGAGGTAGCAGAAACCTGCTGACAGATTCCCTTTAAGGCCAACTGGCAGCTGGACCTCAGAGGAGGTCTAAGATAGCACCAACGGGGCCTTCAGGCTGCCACGACAACACATCGGCTGTCATCTAAATGGATAAACAGCAGACATCAGAGCAAGCTCCATTCACTGCTGTTACAGGCAGATGTCACCTGTCTAACACAACCAGATATGCCTCAGTACTACAAATATAGCAACTTGACATAGGATGTATGATTATGTCTTACAGTGCCTACAAGTAGTATTCAACCCCCTGCAGATTTAGCAGGTTTGATAAGATGCAAATAAGTTAGAGCCTGCAAACTTCAAACAAGAGCAGGATTTATTAACAGATGCTTAAATCTTACAAACCAACAAGTTATGTTGCTCAGTTAAATTTTAATAAATTTTCAACATAAAAGTGTGGGTCAATTATTATTCAACCCCTAGGTTTAATATTTTGTGGAATAACCCTTGTTTGCAATTACAGCTAATAATCGTCTTTTATAAGACCTGATCAGGCCGGCACAGGTCTCTGGAGTTATCTTGGCCCACTCCTCCATGCAGATCTTCTCCAAGTTATCTAGGTTCTTTGGGTGTCTCATGTGGACTTTAATCTTGAGCTCCTTCCACAAGTTTTCAATTGGGTTAAGGTCAGGAAACTGACTAGGCCACTGCAACACCTTGATTTTTTCCCTCTTGAACCAGGCCTTGGTTTTCTTGGCTGTGTGCTTTGGGTCGTTGTCTTGTTGGAAGATGAAATGACGACTCATCTTAAGATCCTTGATGGAGGAGCGGAGGTTCTTGGCCAAAATCTCCAGGTAGGCCGTGCTATCCATCTTCCCATGGATGCGGACCAGATGGCCAGGCCCCTTGGCTGAGAAACAGCCCCACAGCATGATGCTGCCACCACCATGCTTGACTGTAGGGATGGTGTTCTTGGGGTCGTATGCAGTGCCATCCAGTCTCCAAACGTCACGTGTGTGGTTGGCACCAAAGATCTCGATCTTGGTCTCATCAGATCAGAGAACCTTGAACCAGTCTGTCTCAGAGTCCTCCAAGTGATCATGAGCAAACTGTAGACGAGCCTTGACATGACGCTTTGAAAGTAAAGGTACCTTACGGGCTCGTCTGGAACGGAGACCATTGCGGTGGAGTACGTTACTTATGGTATTGACTGAAACCAATGTCCCCACTGCCATGAGATCTTCCCGGAGCTCCTTCCTTGTTGTCCTTGGGTTAGCCTTGACTCTTCGGACAAGCCTGGCCTCGGCACGGGTGGAAACTTTCAAAGGCTGTCCAGGCCGTGGAAGGCTAACAGTAGTTCCATAAGCCTTCCATTTCCGGATGATGCTCCCAACAGTGGAGACAGGTAGGCCCCACTCCTTGGAAAGGGTTTTGTACCCCTTGCCAGCCTTGTGACCCTCCACGATCTTGTCTCTGATGGCCTTGGAATGCTCCTTTGTCTTTCCCATGTTGACCAAGTATGAGTGCTGTTCATAAGTTTGGGGAGGGTCTTAATTAGTCAGAAAAGGCTGGAAAAAGAGGTAATTAATCCAAACATGTGAAGATCATTGTTCTTTGTATCCTGAAATACTTCTTAATACTTTAGGGGAACCAAACAGAATTCTGGTGGTTTTAGGGGTTGAATAATAAATGACCCTCTGAATAAACTTTTCACAATTTAAAAAGAAAAAAAGAAATAACATTCTTTTTTGCTGCAGTGCATTTCACACTTCCAGGCTGATCTACAGTCCAAATGTCACAATGCCAAGTTAATTCCGAATGTGTAAACCTGCTAATTCTGCAGGGGGTTGAATACTACTTGTAGGCACTGTACATGAAGAAAGGGTTAACGTATCAACTCATTATAGAGTTGTTCTAACTTTTAACATATATAACTTATCCTAAGGATATGTCATTAATATCAAATTAGTGTGGTCTGACATCTGGCACACCCACCAATAAAACTCTTCTCAGTGTCGGTGGCAGCTGGATGTTTGCGGTTGTGAAGCTTAAGACTACATTCCCACCATGAGCTTATTGGGAGCTTTTGATGTTGGAGAAGGTCTGCACCATTTTTGCAGCTATTATGCAAATTAGGTTACTTGCACTTTTTCCTTTGCGTTGTTGTGTGCATATTTTTAGCATGCGTTTTGAAAACATTTTTGTCACTGTGTGGCCAAACAAAATTTCTTCAATAAGGGTGCCTACAAATACTGCTTATTTTTGTGTAATTTTTTTAGGTTTTTTTTGTTTGTTTTTTTAAAGAATGGTTGCAGCCAGATGTTAGTAGGGAATTTTGGTATGCAGATCACAATGTATATTTTTTTTTTATTTTTTCTTCACTAAACTTGTGTATTTTTTTGTGCCGTTCTATTATTTTTGACAAACGCACCATGTTATTCTTTGTCTTGTTTTTCTTCATTTGTAGTGTTTGTATCCCATAGACTTTTTTTTTTTATTGTTTTTGTGTAATATCTGTTTTTATCCTTTGCAAGACATATTATCCTTATTATATGAGGGATCAATTAATCGCACAACATGCAATAAAAAAAATCAGCAAAAGTGCAGATACTAAAACATCTTATGTGGAGAAAAAGAGCAAAAATTGTATAAAAAGGCCATTGGAACTACATGTAAAAATTCTTCAATTTTTTTTCAAAATTAAAGTGAAGGTGAATTTAAAGGAAACCGTTCAGCTGATTCATTCTGCCCTAACTGTGGGTATCTTATATCAGTCACTGACTGGATGATCACAGCCAGATATGTTTCATAGAATTGCTGCAGTGTTTTGGAGAAAAACATACTTTTAATTGCTAGCCGGGGACCGAGCCACACTGTGCACTAGTTGTACAGGCGGATCTTAGCACCAGCTGCCTTGGATTGACAGGTCTCTGCTAGAGATGAGTGGTGTTCGAATCGAACTGTTCGCCAATCTCAAATTCATCCTGTTTTAGGCGATGTTCGAGTCGTTCGACGAACTCGAACAATTAGCTCCAAGTTAGACAGTTCGAGGTTATGTTCGATAGCTGTTCCATCACCAAAAGCATAACTGGCTTTTCACTGTAATACTGTCATTCAATGTTAATACAGTGGAACCTTGGTTAACGAGAACAATCCGTTCTGGGAGTGTGCTTGTTAACCAAGTTACTCGTTCAGCAAAGCAAGATTTCCCATAGGAAATCATTGCAATGCAGACAATTCGTTCCACAACTTGTTAAATGTCCCATCCTGGTCCCCTATTGTGCCATTCCACACATGCACAAACACACACAAACATACACGCACACACACGTATATTATGCTCACCTTACCTTCCGTTCCATTGCCGGCCTCCTGGGACTTGCAGTTCGCCGGTACAAGATGTGTATCGGGTAATCATCGTGACCGATGCCGGAACTTCCGCTGCCAGAGCGCTGACGTCAAAGGCAGGAGCCGCTTGCCTCTGATTGGCCAGCGCGCTGCCTTTGAGTAGCGTCTGACAGAGGAAGTTCCTCCCTCGTCGCAATGGTTACCGATACACGTAGTTCGCCGCTACAGGATGTGTATCGGGTAACCATCGCGACAAGGGAGGAACTTCCTCTGTCAGACGCTACTCAAAGGCAGCGCGCTGGCCAATCAGAGGCAAGCGGCTCCTGCCTTTGATGTCAGCGCTCTGCCAGCGGAAGTTCCTGCATCGGTCGCGATGGTTACCCAATACACATCTTGTACCGGTGAACTGCAAGTCTCAGGGGGCCGTTGATGGAACGGAAGGTAAGGTGAGCATAATATGTGTGTGTGCGTTCGTGTTTGTGTATGTTTGTATGTGTTTGTGTTTGCCTGCCATTGTTTTCAATGGTGTTCGAAGGTGTTCGAAAGTGTTCGACGAACGGTCGACGAACACACCCCAAGTTCGACGAACTGAACCAAATTCGAACACTAGGGTGGTGGCTCATCTCTAGTCTCTGCCTATGCATGCATGTAGGCAGAGACCTGTCAGTCACTGTTAGTGGGCGGACAGAAGCTGCCATGCATCCGCCTGTACGACTAGAGCACAACGTTTCAGAGTCAAACATACCTGGCTGTGATCATACATTGAGTGGCTGATCCATGCTGCCCACACTTTCTTTCTATGTTAACAAATATATTACGGAAATAACTTTGTGGCACTTACTGATATATACAGTTAGGTCCAGAAATATTTGGACAGTGACACAATTTTCGCGAGTTGGGCTCTGCATGCCACCACATTGGATTTGAAATGAAACCTCTACAACAGAATTCAAGTGCAGATTGTAACGTTTAATTTGAAGGTTTGAACAAAAATATCTGATAAAAATTGTAGGAATTGTACACATTTCTTTACAAACACTCCACATTTTAGGAGGTCAAAAGTAATTGGACAAATAAACCAAACCCAAACAAAATATTTTTATTTTCAATATTTTGTTGCGAATCCTTTGGAGGCAATCACTGCCTTAAGTCTGGAACCCATGGACATCACCAAACGCTGGGTTTCCTCCTTCTTAATGCTTTGCCAGGCCTTTACAGCCGCAGCCTTCAGGTCTTGCTTGTTTGTGGGTCTTTCCGTCTTAAGTCTGGATTTGAGCAAGTGAAATGCATGCTCAATTGGGTTAAGATCTGGTTATTGACTTGGCCATTGCAGAATGTTCCACTTTTTTGCACTCATGAACTCCTGGGTAGCTTTGGCTGTATGTTTGGGGTCATTGTCCATCTATACTATGAAGCGCCGTCCAATCAACTTTGCGGCATTTGGCTGAATCTGGGATGAAAGTATATCCCGGTACACTTCAGAATTCATCCGGCTACTCTTGTCTGCTGTTATGTCATCAATAAACACAAGTGACCCAGTGCCATTGAAAGCCATGCATGCCCATGCCATCACGTTGCCTCCACCATGTTTTACAGAGGATGTGGTGTGCCTTGGATCATGTGCCGTTCCCTTTCTTCTCCAAACTTTTTTCTTCCCATCATTCTGGTACAGGTTGATCTTTGTCTCATCTGTCCATAGAATACTTTTCCAGAACTGAGCTGGCTTCATGAGGTGTTTTTCAGCAAATTTAACTCTGGCCTGTCTATTTTTGGAATTGATGAATGGTTTGCATCTAGATGTGAACCCTTTGTATTTACTTTCATGGAGTCTTCTCTTTACTGTTGACTTAGAGACAGATACACCTACTTCACTGAGAGTGTTCTGGACTTCAGTTGATGTTGTGAACGGGTTCTTCTTCACCAAAGAAAGTATGCGGCGATCATCCACCACTGTTGTCATCCGTGGACGCCCAGGCCTTTTTGAGTTCCCAAGCTCACTAGTCAATTCCTTTTTTCTCAGAATGTACCCGACTGTTGATTTTGCTACTCCAAGCATGTCTGCTATCTCTCTGATGGATTTATTTCTTTTTTTTCAGCCTCAGGATGTTCTGCTTCACCTCAATTGAGAGTTCCTTAGACCGCATGTTGTCTGGTCACAGCAACAGCTTCCAAATGCAAAACCACACCCCTGTAATCAACCCCAGACCTTTTAACTACTTCATTGATTACAGGTTAACGAGGGAGACGCCTTCAGAGTTAATTGCAGCCCTTAGAGTCCCTTGTCCAATTACTTTTGGTCCCTTGAAAAAGAGAAGGCTATGCATTACAGAGCTATGATTCCTAAACCCTTTCTCCGATTTGGATGTGAAAACTCTCATATTGCAGCTGGGAGTGTGCACTTTCAGCCCATATTATATATATAATTGTATTTCTGAACATATTTTTGTAAACAGCTAAAATAACAAAACTTGTGTCACTGTCCAAATATTTCTGGACCTAACTGTAAGTATAAGAGCTTCTTTTTGGTAGGGGTTAGTACAGTATTTTTCAGACTGAAAAGGTAACGGCAAAATTGACAACTAAATGGCTCGATGATCTAAAAAATTAAGTGTTGGGTCCATAGCCAAGGAAACTTTCCAAATCACAATTCGATTGAGAACCTGTAGTAAATCCTCAAAAAGTGGATGGAAAAAAAACAAAAATTGTGATAAACTCCAAGCACTTATTAGTTAGGAATGTGTTGTCATCAGTCAGGGTTTGGCCAAGAAGATGGTGCCCACCATGCTAGGGCAAATTCCAGAAGTCTTGAAAAATAAGGAGCAACAATGTAAATATTAAGTCTTTGCCTGAACTTGATATATGTAAATAAAAGTTTTAAAATGTATGAAATGCTGATAAACATAGAAAAGTAACCATAGAAACATCGGACTAATAGACTAAAAAGCTAAAATGTATCAGTCTCAAAATTAATGGACATGACTGTAGAACATTGTACAATACATTCCCCGTAGTTTGTGCTTAGTCCCAATTTCATCTTGCTTTTGTTGATAGCTTTTCTTTATGTCATATACTTCCCTCTCTACATATAAAACCGTCATATTTTATGCTGACAGCTTGCTGGATGAGACCTGTAATTGGTATCTACAGTAGGCGACGGTGACATACATGCTCTCATTTCATATTCTAGAATCCCGGTAACTGGATTTCCTTTGAGCATTTCTTGCGCTACCCTACTTTTAAGACAACTTAATTAATGATTTCTAGGTCTCGTAGCAAAACAATAGCTACAATGCAACACAATCAATTCATTTGTCTCATGAAGATACACTATAGAAAGTGTTGCTTGCAAGGAAACATTTCCAAAACCGTTGACTACTATATTATATTGATAGATGATTCAAGTGCGTGGTATTGTTAATTAGCCGCGCTTTTGTTTATGGAAATTTATGAGTATCTCTTATGCAAAGAAGCACATCATTTTGTTTCTGTTGGAGATTTTTAATGACAGGGAACAAAAAGGAAATATATATGAACATGAGTGTACAATTGAGCTTTTATGAAACATCTCTTTTTGTTTTTCAATATTTCTTCCCTCTTTGTTTCTAATCCAAACCAAATCCCTATATATATATTCCAACCAAAAGAGGATGTGCACACGAGACTGCTACAATGCAGAAATGTTGTGGGCGAATGCTGCAAAAGGAGAAAGCCACAGTGAAAATCCACAGTATAAATTGACAGGCAGTAGATTTTTCTGCAGTATGTAGATGAGATTTTGGAAATCATCAACCTTACTTGTGATGCATTACGGGTTTTTTTTTGGAGGGGTGGATTATATGCAGCATAAAGTCCCATGTGATGCCCTGAGAGTACATTCACTAACAACGGTTTTTTGGTCCTTGTTGGGTCATTGTTAGCTTATGTACTAATAGGAGATTTTCCAAACAGATCTCAGGACTGTATAGAGCAATCACAGCATGCACGAGTCTCAGACGATTTTCTTACTATATAAGTACATGTACAGGGTGGGCCATAAGTATGGATACACCCTGATAAAATGGAAGTGGTTGCTGATATCACCTTAGGGGGGCTTTACACGTTGCGACATCTCTTCTGAAATATCGTTGGGGTCAAGTTGTTAGTGACGCACATCCGGCGCAGGTAACAACATCGTAACGTGTAAATCCTAGTTGCGCCGATAAACGATCTCAAAAGCGTCGAAAATCAGTGATCTGTGTAGCGTTGGTCATTTTCATAATGTCGGGTCGACCGAAAGTACGATGTTGTTTGTCGTTCCTGCAGGTCCACACATCGCTGTGTGTAAACCTGCAAGAGCGACAAACCTCTCCTTATCTGCGTCCCGACGGCAATGCGGAAGGGAGAAGGTGGGCGGGATGTTATGTCCCACTCATCTCCGCCCCTCCGCTTCTATTGTCCGGCCGATTAGTGATGTCACGGTGACGTCGCTGTGACACCGCACATACCCCCCCCCTTGAAGGAGGGTATGTTCGCCGGTCACAGCGACGTCGCCGAGCAGGTATGTGCGTGTGAAGCTGCTGTAACGATAATGTTCGCTACGGCAGCAATCACCACATATCGCATGTGCGACGGGGGGCGGTAACTATTGCGCTCGGCATCACTAGCCCATGCTAGCGATGTCGCAACGTGTAAAGTACCCCTTACTGTTTGTGGCATATTAGTACATGGGGGGGGCAAAACATCTTAGGCCGGGTGATGCCAATGGCGGTCATCTGCAAAGCCGCCATTTTGAGCTCAACTTTACTTTTTTCTCTTCTCCCACTCTTGACACACACAGAGAACTATACCGCAGATCCAGGATGTGGGGCATCTGAAACAACGGATACAGGAGGCTTGTGGTAGCATTTCTTCTGCGGTATTGCTCTTGGTGTGTCAAGAGTGGGAGAAGAGAATCACGTTGACAATGCAACACAATGGGTAGCACTTTGCGGGTTACTGTCATTGCTCCTTGTCACAAACGTGTCAATAACTCGATAACGAATAAAGCTACATTAAAAATGAGCACTTCATTGTTTTTCTTGTCCAATTCTGTGTTTGATGTGTCACATGACCCCCTTCCCATTGAAAATGTTGAAATGTACTAATGTACCCATGTACTAATATGCCACAAACGGTAAGGTGATATCAGCAACCACTTCCATTTTATCAGGGTGTATCCATACTTATGGCTCACCCTGTAGATAGAAGGTAGCTCCTGTAGCCATCATCTGTGCAGACAACCACACAGAGCCAATTGTTTCCACATTTCTAGTTCTCAAAGTTCGCTATATTTAGCCTAAGGGTCCATTCACACATCCATTTGAAATGTCCGAGTGCTGTCTGATTTTTTGTTTTTCAGACAGCACTCAGACCTATGGAGTCTCACAAATCAATTCACAAATCCATGAAAATCATAGTTCCGAGAATGATATCCATGAAACTCAGACAGGTCCTATTCTGACCCGATGTTGTGGATCAGAATTAGGACAATATTTAGGATGTGTGAATGCACCCTAACAAAGTTATTCAATCTGTTACAACCAATCTATTTTTCCAACCTCTACAAAAGACTTGAGCCCATTTCATTAAAGTGTTTTAGCCAAAACTGTTGAATAAAACACCTTGAAATGTTGCAAAATTATGTTCAGTTTGAAATTTCAACTTTTAGGGTGTTTACGCCATTCCAGACCATCTTCACCAACTTTTAGAAAACTAGGCAGGGCAGGGCATGACCAAGCACCCTTAACTTATCATAATTTACACCACTAATGTGATGAGGAGTATTCAAGGTCCACGCCAGTGATTGTTTCTTTTTTGTTTTTTCTTTGAGTGGCTTCGAAACATCAAATTTTGTTACAGCCCTCTTCTGTCCTGCAGCCTTCTGAAAGTTGGGTCTTGGATGTCCTCACAATGTGTCCCAATGTGACGGACTGCTACACTTCACATTTCCCATCTCAAATGTGATGCAATTTTTACAGATTAGAGTATATTTCTGGTGATAGGGCACGACAGTTGAAATATGCGCAAAATTCATTATGGGGCTCAAAATGCCACTTTTGATTGATCAGGGTATTCAACTTTTTGTTTTGAGCTGATAAATATAAATTGCAGTGACATTGATCTTACATTGTTCCTTTGTTGTGAGACAACCGTATAATTCAACAATGAATCTACATTGCATTGCAGTTGCATTTAATAGCAATGTTGGCACAACTTACTGTAGCAGACATGCCCTATTAGTACTTAGAAGGAAACAATACTTTTCAATTTCTCTTGTTTAAGAGACTCTGTCAGTACGATCAACCCTCTTAAACTGTCTATATGGGCGTGTAGGTCATAGGAAGCTGAACAAAATTATATCTTGATATCTGTAATCAGATATCTTATTCTAGTGAAATTCACTATTGTCTATTTGGCTTCATTACATTGCCTCAGCTTTTACTTGTTTAGTAGCCTAGTTTCATTGGGCCAATCAAAGGCAGTAGGTCATCTGGGAATCTCGTGTCCTCTTCAGTCCCCCCACTTTAGACTCACTACCCCTTTGGAGGGACCTGCTCACACCTCTCACAACCTTGTCTTTGTCTGTGACCACCCTGTGAGCAAATTAGAGATCTTTCAATGTCAAAGTCTACTCACACCCCTCTTTGATGACCTGGCCTTCCCCTTAAAACTGTGCACAATTTCTTTTGGCTTCACTCAATTCTGAAGCTACTCTAAAGGGGGCTTTACACGCTACGATATCGTTAATGTTTTGTCGTCGGGGTCAAGTTGTTAGTGCCGCACATCCGGCGTCATTAACGATATCGCAGCGTGTGACACTGACCAGCGACCTTAAGCGACCTCAAAAATGGTGAAAATCGTTCACCATCGAGAGGTCGTCCCAAACTCAAAAATCGGTAAGGGTTGTTTATGCAGGTGGTTCGTCGCTCCTGCGGCAGCACACATCGCTATGTGTGACACCGCAGGAGCGAGGAACGTCTCCTTACCTGCCGCCGGCCACAATGCGGAAGGAAGGAGGTGGGCGGGATGTTACGTCCTGCTCATCTCCGCCCCTCCGCTTTGATTGGCCGGCCGCTTAGTGACGTTGCGGTGACGTCGCTGTGATGCCGAACGTCCCTCCCCCTTGAAGGAGGGATTGTTGGGCAGTCACAGCGACGCCGCCGACCAGGTAAGTATGTGTGACGATGCCGTAGCGATAATGTTCACTACGGCAGCGATCACAAACAATCGCATGCGCGACGGGGGCGGGTACTTACACGCTCGCTATCGCTACAAATTGCTAGCGATATCGCTACCATGTAAAGCCCCCTTTATTCTTAGAAATAGGCTCTCACTATTGCTGCTCCCTTCTTTTAGAATATCTTACCAATTAAGGCCCCTGCCTTGGCTTTCCTATACTCATTTACAGTCTTTTGTGGCTTTACTTTATCCACTCTCTGTGTTAAGTACAGGAGACCCATCATATGAGAAATATGTAAAATCATAAGTTATATCAAACCCTAAAGATTTCTTCCTTGACTCACTGGCACCTGGGAGAGGGTGATAGGAAGCCAACTTTTTCAAATAAATGAATCAAGGCCTTCCTATATGCTCATAGGCTTCCTGTAGTTTGGAAGGCCCAAGAGAAAATCTTTAAAGCACCACTTTAGTCTTTTTTTTTAATTTTAGCACTGGACTGGTACTACTAATCTAAGTTCCATGACTCTTATAATTACCAGCCAATATCTTCAGCTCTTCCCGAGCTACTCTGGCCCCACTACTCTGTGCACTGAGCCGAAATCCCCCATCGGACGCGATGGCAGCGGAGAGGTGTGTGAGATCATCCTGTGGTGCTACACATTCATTAGCATGTTAACACACCCACAGGGGCGTACTAACATGCTAATGAGGGGTGACTGGCCGGGGAACTAATGCCCAGGGGACTAGTCCCCTCTCTCATTAGCATACGGTAAAAGATCTTTAGAAATACTTTTTCTAAAGATCCATTTATCTATGCTCATGTATACAGAGACTGACAGGACAGGCAGGGATTAACAATATGCATCCAGAAGTGCTCGTGGTTCTAGGTGCATATTGGACCTGACAGGTTCCCTTTAAGAAAAAAATAATGCAAAAAAAAAAAGTCATTGCAGATGTAACCACAGATAAAAATCATAACACACTGCCAAAAGCTATACAGCATTTTCTATGACAAGAGCTATTTCGTCATTTGGTACAGTACACTTAGTACCAGAAAAATAAACTGGCGCTGCCATGACCTGCTGGCATCCTGGTACAAACAGCTATACAGAAAATGTACTGTGCTTTTACTGTTGAGAGTTGATACTACCCAGTCTATTGGTACATGCACATCAATTCGGTTTCAGACAGCCATATTGAGAATGGGGCAAAATGGAAAATTTGCAGATTTGACTGGCCCTGTATGCAACTCTGTGTGCTCTTCCAAGTTGAGGATGGATGGTGAAGCTGCTTTTTATTGTGTGCATTATTCTGGTCCAAAAAACAGACCAAAATAGTGTGTTCTTCAATATATTTTTTTTCCATGCAGACCATCAGTGGGTAATCTGCCATCTACACTGGCTATAATGAGTCCGTGTGCAGTCCATAGCGCAAATGAAAAGCAAACAGACCATTGGAACATTTATACACTCATCTGAAGGAATCCGTACTTATACAGTTGCTTTACTAATGAAATGCTGATTGCTGGGATCTGACTACTAGCTGCACTTGCCACAGATCTGCAATGTGGACTTTGCTGAACATGGTTTCAAGTTGCCATATTTTAGAAAAGATCATTGTAGCTGCAGCACTGGAAGGGGGGGTCATATGCCAGTGGTAAATACAGCTTAGTTTTTGCTTTTATAATCTTGGCTTCCTTCTGTTAACTTTATAGAACAGTGGAATACCCCTTAATGATCTGAATCTGGGCTGAGTTTTCAGCTCGTTTTGATACGTTTGCCTACACCTGAGATTGTTTTTTCCTATGTAGCTCTGTCTTCATTAAACTTTCATCATCAGATCGCCATTGGCCATTGGCTAAATGAATGTGTTTTTGTATCCTGAGAGCATGTGTTCTTCTATCTTACCTGTTTCTCTATACCTGTCACATTATAATTTACACCTCCAGCACAATATCCTGGGAGCCAGATGGGTAAAGGATATTGGAGCGTTCCGGAGTTTTTGTTTACTAAGGAACCAATGTCTTCCATCGCTCGGCCTCTTACTTGTTTGTTATTTATCAGCCCATCCCAATGACTGTACCTCATGTATAATAGTCAGCTTGGCCAGCTTTAAGGTTTTTTTTGATGGATCACAGTATTGAGGATGTATCCTTAGCATAGGCCATCAATATCGGATTTGTGGGAGTCAGGTTCTTGACAATGAGTTGTTTAACCCTAGAACGCATACCTGGGGCCTCACAGGCCTACTAGGTTACTTGTTTTCTATGGTTGATTTCTATGGTTGCGCATTCTAGGGTTAAAGCTGCCAAAGTGCTCGAAGAAGTGCTGTTGCCATATTGTTTACATGGGCCTTCTATTGTGTACATTGCTTCCTCTCCCTGCTCACTAAGGGTGGTGTCACACACAGCGACGACGACAACGTCGCTGCTACGTCACCATTTTCTGTGACGTTGCAGCGACGTCCCGTCGCTGTTGCTGTGTGTGTCATCCAGCAACGACCTGGCCCCTGCTGTGAGGTCGCCGGTCGTTGCTGAATGTCCAGCTTCATTTTTTGGTCGTCGCTCTCCCGCTGTGACGCACACATCGCTGTGTGTGACAGCGAGAGAGCGACAAAATGAAGCGAGCAGGGAGCGGGAGCCGGCATCTGGCAGCTGCAGTAAGCTGTAACCAGGGTAATCATCAGGTAACCAAGGGAAGACCTTTCCCTGGTTACCCGATATTTACCTTCGTTACCAGCGTCTGCCGCTCTAGCTGCCAGTGCCGGCTCCCTGCTCTCTGCACATGTAGCTGCAGTACACATCGGGTAATTAACCCGATGTGTACTGTAGCTAGGAGTGCAGGGAGCCAGCGCTAAGCAGTGTGCGCAGCTCCCTGCTCTCTGCACATGTAGCTGCAGTACACATCGGGTAATTAACCCGATGTGTACTGTAGCTAGGAGTGCAGGGAGCCAGCGCTAAGCAGTGTGCGCGGCTCCCTGCTCTCTGCACATGTAGCACAGCGGCGCGGGTCGTTATGATCGCTGCTGCGTCTGCTGTGTTTGACAGCTAAGCAGCGATCATAACAGCAACTTACAAGGTCGCTGTTGCGTCACAGAAAATGGTGACGTAACAGTGATGTCATTGTCGCTGTCGCTATGTGTGAACCTAGCTTAAGACCCTAGTGGTGATGGTGATGAGTATTGCAACAATGTCTTAATTGCCTGAATGGAACAACACAGTAAAACCAAGCACAGTTGCTATTAAGTGTATAGAAAGTAAGGAGATGGAGCAATATAAACAATAAGGAGACTGCAGAACTTGCTTGAATTCCTTGGCACTTTCAAGCAGCTAATTGTAGGGGTGTCAAGAGCCAGACTCTCACCAATCTGATATTAGTAGCCAACTATACAGATTTATTATTTAATGGCCCTTAGCTCGATCTCGAGCCAAGGTGACTTGATGGATGGACGCTCTGTAGGAAGATCGATTTGGTTCAAGCCTAAATTCGTCCACCAGAGTCTTCTCTGCCATTTTCTTGATAGTATCAAGCCATTGGGTTGCTGGTCTTCCTCTTCACCTTGTTCCTTCTATTCTTCCCACCATGATGTTCCTCTCCAGTGATTGTTCTCTTTGTATGATGTGTCTAAATTAGGCACCTCGTAGCTTGGTGATCCTTGGTTCAAGTAACGTGTCTCACTTTATTTGTTCCAAAATTGATTTGTTTGCTCTTCTTGTCATCTGTTGTGATTCTTTCAAACACACATTAAGTAACTTTGTATGTGGATGTGCTAAAAATGAAGCCAGTGCCCCTGATTATCAACCAAAATATCCCAATAAACCACTATACAATCAATTAAAACAAGTTTTTTATTGATGGCATTTTTAAAAACATAAATGACAAAAAGACAAATTTAAAAACTACATAAAACCCATAGGCAGGGAGAGCAGGTCATACACTAATACAATAAAAATTAAGGTACATGGGGGATCACACTGTAGATATGTTGCGGGCGGAAGGGCCGCACTCGCGTCCAGGGCTGCTGCTGCTCGGTGGGTCAAGCGGTGGGCTGGACCCGGGGACTCGAGCAGCGCTCCTCGCCCACGAGTGAAAAGGGATGTTTGGGGAGATAGTTCGTGACGCCACCCACGGGTCGTGGTGATAATGGGCACCACCGCTGCTGGTGACGGGGATCCCGGGAACGATGGCAGGGACCAGCTAGGATGTTGGTTCCCCCTCCGTGGGTAGGGGTTGGTGATCTCGGGGCCAGGTGGCGGTACGGGGAGGCAGGAAGGCTGGGGTGCAGGGTTGCAGGGGCAGCGTGGCACGGTGCCGGATGGCACTGTTGTACTCACTCAGGCACAGATTCACAGAGTCTCTGGTAAACCAAACGGCTGGATGGACGGGTCCTGCAACCGTCTGCAGTGTCTTTGCTCTCCCCGGACAGGTTGATGGTGGCTGTCTTTCCCTGCACTGTTGTAGAATGTATTGACTCCGATGGTTTCCCACCAGTAGTCCGCTCCCCGGCGTGTATGTACCGATGGAGCCTGTTTTGCTCGCAGGCGCTGGCCCTTGGATCTCTAGCCTATGGCGGTGGCTTTTTATCCTCACTGTGTCGACGGTTGCCTACTGTCGGGTCTTGGGTGTGAGGGAACCCCTGAGGTCCCAGTCACTATCTGATTTGACCGTTGTCGGCGGCTCCCAGCCTGGTCGGAGTCTGATCGCCCTGCCTTAGTGCTTGGTTCAGATCTGCTCCCCGGCCACCGCCCGTCCCCGGTCCTACGGTTCCGCTGACCTGCGCCAACTCCTGCAGATGGCCACCACCATCTGTCGACCTTGCTGACAGTGCCTGGGCTCCGACCCAGACACTAACAGTTTCTCTCCTGTCACTTTCAATTCCAAAACTGAACTCCTCCACTCCACTTGAACTCCAAACTCTAACTAACTGCTTTTTCCCGCCTCTAGGCCTGTGAACTCTTTGGTGGGTGGGGCCAACCACCTGGCTCTGCCCCACCTGGTGTGGACTTCAGACCCTGGAGGAGGCAACAAGGATTTTGTTTGACTGTTGTTGCCTAACCAGGGGAGGGTGTGTGTGTGATGTTGTGTTTGTGACTACCTGGCTAGTCCAGGGCGTCACAGATACACATCAATATATTCTATCACCTGTTCATAAATATTAGAGCAATGATGCAGACAACAAAAATGCCTTCATATCGGTAAAATACCTAACACAACCGCATCATTAAACTACCCCACTATGGTTCATATACCAGACCTGTTGCCATAATAGACAGTATGACACAGCTCTCCCGCCACGCACTCCAACGCACGTTTCACACTGCTTCTTCAGGGATTGCCCCAGATTAGTCTATATTTCCCAAACATTGGCAGCATTCAGTGGTCCCATTGCTCTGCTGTTGTTCTTACTGCTTTTGTCAAAATGATACCATAGGGTGTGAATTCTTTCATGCTGCCATGTCCCTTGAATTAGAACAACCATATTTGCGCACGTAGAATAACTCGGTGGTATTTACAGGTCTTTGCTACACTCAGGGTTGTGTGCGTTTCTCCACCTTCCCCTTTATAAACATCTTGCTTATCTTACTGAAACAATATTGAATGTCATTTGGTAAATTTAGGTTGCTACCACAAAGCTACATGATAAATACTAGCAGAAAGTGCTTTCAGAAAAGAATAGATTCTGTTAGGACACATGGAAGCAGGGGTGAAAAAAGCTCTTTTGCAGTGGGGGGAGGCTTCTTCTGCAGACTGGTGTCTTACAGCCAAATATAAGATTACGATAAGGAAGTGGTATGGCGGGAAAGCATAGATTTATTTATTTTTTTATTCTATTTGTGCTTAAAACTGTCAGGAAATAAGAAATTAAGGAAGAAAACTTTGATTTGAATAAGAGAAGGTTGTAGAAAATAGCTTTCAGAAACCTTTGATTAACTGGTGTTAAAGTAAGGGCCAGCAATGTCAGTAAAGTGCAACAGCATAAGTATTAAATGGATTGATGCACCTTTCGCTAATTCATGCCCTAAACTTAAGAATCAAATGCTCTTCCCCATATGGCCGCCATCAGAAACCAGCATTACTACATTTACCCGCAGGTCTGCCTTATGGGAAATAAAAGCAGAACTGCTGTCAAGTGTGCAGTCCAGAAAGGGACCCATCAGATAAGCTTACACCACAATTTCAATTTACCATGTATCAAGTCCAACTTACTGGGCAATAAGACCATGACCATCACTGTTAATGTGCTAATCCAATGGTGTCCCCTATCTACCCTAGAGATTGGGTAGGATAGATAGACAATGATTTTATTTAGGAATAAAATGTAATAAAGTGTGACATAGCAGAGCTTATGTAACAGAGCATGTTTTTTGTTTAATTGGTTGGCTGACATTATCGCGGCTGCTAGAATCCAGAGCCAGGAAACAGGCAGAAAGGGTGGAAGGAAAACACATTGACTGAAATCATGTCAGCTATTGCTATGGAAACTCTCCAAGGCACAGAAATGAGAAAGCTGATTATCCTTACTTAAGATATCTTCTCATTTAGTCGTTCTTCTCAGACAGGGAAGGGAAAAGTCCACGAAGTGCTGAGAATGATGTAATGTATCCTCATACTTCATGTCTCACACAATAAACAATGCATTGATTATTTCTAGTGTTTCTTACCGTTAGACCTGGTTTAGACGCCCCTATTGAATTGGGCCACTCTCGACAGTAGATTATGGACGTGACTTGCTCGATGTGCAGCTCCATGTGTTTATCCGCATTGTAGACTGATTCCGGAGCTGCCTTGCATTGCATGCATTATATTGGATGGTAAAATAGACAAAAGGAATATTCTATGCAGACCATCAGTCCGTTTGTAAAAGTTGCCATATATATTGGCACACTGGCTATAACGGCTCCTTGGTGCACACTGACATATTATACACTCATTTGAACAGGCCCTAAGGAATAAGCAAAAAAACACATTTAACCTGTGTGATTGACACTTCAGGGATATGGCTTTGGGATCATCTTGCCTAATGTGATATCTCTTAGACCTCCAGTCTCTGATCTCTTGTAACAAATTCGTTCATGATGTATGTGTTACGCGCAGAGTTGGGGAAGGTCCAGTGTGGGGCAAGACACACGACAAATAGGAGTTTCACCACACAAGTGGAACATCGGGGGCACTTAAACAACAGTGGGCCCTGGTGCTAGGGAGAGGGATGAAAGGACACCTCCTGCACTCAGCTGCAACCTGTACTCCTAGCCAGTCCCTATACATGTTCTGAACCAGTCACCGAGCAGGATACCTGAAGAGACACTATAAAAACCATGGTTACTGAATTGGCAGGTGAGGATCACTAGTCCCACCGTTGTACTAATACAAGATGAAGGGAAGGTACAACAGACAGGGTAACCAACAACGGATAAAGGACAACTTCACAGCTGCAGTCAGACACCAGGACTGCAGCCTACATTGCGTCACTGCAACATGGGCTCCTTCCACATCGAGGCCTAGCTAAAGAATGCATTCAGAATAACTGGTGCCCTCTACTGGGAGATGTGAACATATATAGGGAAAGGGACTGGTCATCAACCGGAAGCACCTGAGGTTAGGAGTCAGAAGCTGCTGGAAAGTAAAACTGACATTAACTGTTTCAGCACCAAGGGAAAAGAATATGTTAAATGTGAGGAGTCTCAGGTGGCAAAGACAGACTCCGGCCCAGATCCTGTCACAAGTCTTTAATAACAGAGAGACGGCTGTGACACTATGATGGGGCTGATACTGGTTTGTTTGATCCTAATAATAATGTTGGGGCACCCTGTTCAGTCAGATCATTAGTGGAGTACAGGTATTTCAACTCCCTTATCTAATATTAATGTTCTTTCCTGAAGATAGACCATCATCATACTACATCAACTTTAAGCTTATACCTCAAAATACAAATGAAGGGAGGAACCCAAATATCAAAAAACCATAAAGAAAAAATTCCTGTTTAAAATTACCAAATTTTATTAGTCATTTACTATAAAAAACTGTCGGTGCAGTCATACAGAATAGCCACTTAAAAGTGGTTGGGCGGGTGAGAGGGACAAGTGCGCCAGATGTCGATGTTAAAGATGTTAGGTATAGGTGGGGGTTGGCTAATCCTGGCCCTATGAATTCCCCCTACCTACCAGCGGATTGTAAACACCCTAACACTCGGTACCCCCGCTCCTCGGCGGCTGTCCCTTACTGACCCTCCAAATCCACAAAGCCACCATCACCATAAATAGTGTACGTGAAAAAATGTGCAGGTCAAAAACAATAATTGTCAGAGTAACTACTCTTTATAGTCAGTAATTGTCAAATTACAGTAGTTCCCTTAGGGATAAGCAGACAATACTCATATCCTGAAAAACAAGTTGATACAAATATATATTTGGTAAAACCTTTCTATTACAGAAACAATTATTATTATTATTACAATTATTATTTCAATGATATTCAGGTCTGGGGACTGGGATGGCTATTCCAGAACATTGTAATTGTTCCTCTGCATGAATGCCTGAGTAGATTTGGAGCGGTGTTTTGGATCATTGTCTTGCTGAAATATCCATCCCCTGCGTAACTTCAACTTCGTCACTGATTCTTGCACATTATTGTCAAGAATCTGCTGATACAGAGTTGAATCCATGCGACCCTCAACTTTAAGCTTATACCTCAAAATACAAATGAAGGGAGGAACCCAAATATCAAAAAACCATAAAGAAAAAATTCCTGTTTAAAATTACCAAATTTTATTAGTCATTTACTATAAAAAACTGTCGGTGCAGTCATACAGAATAGCCACTTAAAAGTGGTTGGGCGGGTGAGAGGGACAAGTGCGCCAGATGTCGATGTTAAAGATGTTAGGTATAGGTGGGGGTTGGCTAATCCTGGCCCTATGAATTCCCCCTACCTACCAGCGGATTGTAAACACCCTAACACTCGGTACCCCCGCTCCTCGGCGGCTGTCCCTTACTGACCCTCCAAATCCACAAAGCCACCATCACCATAAATAGTGTACGTGAAAAAATGTGCAGGTCAAAAACAATAATTGTCAGAGTAACTACTCTTTATAGTCAGCAATTGTCAAATTACAGTAGTTCCCTTAGGGATAAGCAGACAATACTCATATCCTGAAAAACAAGTTGATACAAATATATATTTGGTAGAAAAAGTGCTTTTGCACCTGCACACCCATCTCAGGTAATAGTACTTATCATCTCTATAGGATTATAGTACTTATCATATCGCTTGTCATCTCAACGCGTTTCTCCCTCAGGATATCTGGGGGTTCATCAGGAGATGTTCAGAAGTCCATAGAACCGATAACACAATGGAGATCCGGTTACATTTGTGCCTGGTGGCGCCACTACGGACCACACGAATCTGGGTCCTATCTCATTAGTGGTGTCAGGAGTAATGCCTCACCATGCCATAAGCCACCTCCACTTTAATCAGCTCGGTCAGTGCCGTATTGCTCCACCCCCAGGAGGCTTACCGTCCGTTTCCTTTGAACCATCGCGCCATTTCACGAGCGGTCACTTCCGGTGTCGGTTCCATCTGACGTCATACAGGAAATCAATATCCCCCATAAGGCCTTGCTCACGCTTACGGGCCTCCGACGTCACACCAGAAGTTACGGAGTGTGGAACGCTAGGGACAATAAGCACATAGACATCCCTGCCTGCTCCAATAAATAACTCATCTCATAGTGATGGATGTGAAATATAGGGATCGTAGACCACCAAATATCATTTTAGAGGAGAATCATATAAAACTAGTGAAGTTTAACTGTTCATTAATCCCATCCGGGCACATGCTACGCAACAGGTAAATCCACCTAGTTTACCTCTGGAGAATTAACCTATTCCAGTCACCCAGCCTTTCATGTTTCTGGACGGTCTCAAATGCTTTAAATAGGACACTTTTTGTATCCCCATTGTGGTATTGGACTACATGCCGGGCTAGCGCAGTGTCTCTTTTATGGAGAATGTCCCCTATGTGCTCCCCTATCCTTACTCTTAGCTCTCTCTTGGTTTTACTCACATAGTTTTTGGGACATTGGCAAGTACACATGTAAACCACTCCAGTAGTCTTACAGTTCGCAAAATCCCGGTTGGAAAAGACTCTCCCTGTCACCGCACTTGTGAATGTTTTTGAGGGGTCAATGAATCTACAGAAGCTACAGGACCCACACCTGAAGGTCCCAATAGGTCTCCTGTCTAACCATGTCCCTGCAGGTTTAGGCTGCTCAAAATGGCTATGGACCAAATGGTCTCTTATTAACCTGCCTCTCCTAAAGGTGACCGAAGGTTTTGTGGTTAGGATGTCTACCAAGTCTGGGTCTGCCCGTAAGATGTCCCAGTGTCGCCTCAATATGTCCATAATCCTATCTGCTTGATCGTCATAGGTCCCGATCAATCTTGTCATACCATCACTCTGTATTTTCTGACGGTGCACAATCAACTCTGTCCTATTTTTCCCTTTTTCAAACCTATAGGCCTCATTGATCACTCCCATTGGATAGCCTCTACCTACGCCTAAGATTGTTGGATTGTGCCTGAAAGTCCCCCAAACTAGAACAGTTCCTCCGAAGTCGAAGGAACTGTCCCTTTGGGATCCCTCTCTTCAGGCTTGTGGGGTGACAGCTCTCCCACCGTAGCAAACTGTTGGTTGCCGTGGGTTTCCTATAAATAGTCGTATCCAAATAGCCATCCTGATTCCTCTTAATATACAAGTCCAAAAAGGAAATCCTGTCCCCCCCTATCTCCGATGTAAATTTTAGGTTCAGATTGTTCACGTTAAGATGTTCCACAAACGCCCTGAAGGAGTGTTGGTCACCCGACCAAAGGATGAGGATGTCATCAATGTATCTCCCCCAGAATAAAATCCTGGGGGTCCAGATGACATCCTCATCCCTAAAAACAACTGTGTCCTCCCACCAACCCAGGAGCAGATTGGCGTATGTGGGAGCACAGGGGCTCCCCATCGCTGTGCCCCTGAGTTGGTGGTAGAACTTCCTGTTAAACAGGAAGTAGTTGTGTCCTAGGACAAACTTCAGCAATTTTATGATTAAGATGTTATGAGGCCCAAGATGACTCCCCCCTACTCTTTAGGAAGTACTCTACTGCCTCAATGCCCTTTTCATGAGGTATACTGCTGTAAAGGGCTTCCACATCTATTGATGTTAAGATGGTGCCCTGTTCCACATAAATTCCTTCCAACTTCCCAATGAGATCAGCAGTATCCCTGATGTATGATGGCAAGGATGTGACAAAAGGGCACAGACGTTTGTCCAGGTAGACACTAACATTCTGACACAGTGCTTCTATGCCAGAAACTATAGGTCGACCTTTTAATGGCACAATGCCTTTATGTATCTTTGGAAGTGAATAGAATGTTGCTATTCTCGGATGTTTCAGATACATAAAGTCTAGTTCACTTTTGGAGATTTGCAAGTCATCCAATGCATGTGTCAGAATCTCCAATAGTTTACAGGCATAGTCTTTCGTGGGGTCCCCCTTCAGTATCTCATATGTCTCAGAGTCATGGAGAATAGAACAACACATATCCCTATACTTTTCTATATCAAGAATCACAGTGTTCCCTCCTTTGTCGGAGGGCTTAATTACGATGTTTCTGTTTTTTTCTAGAGACAGTAATGCTTCCCTCTCCGACTGTCCAAGGTTGGTCTCAGAGGCTCTTAGGTTTCAATTCAGAAAAAGGGCCCTCACCAATTTCACGGTCACTTTCCTCTGCAAGTCCAGCCAAGACCCTAACATCATTCAGGGAATCCAGAGGAATCTCCAATTGTTGGCATTTAGTTCTATCATTTATGACAAAATGTTTCTTCCACTTCAGTTTCCTGAGAAACAAATTAATATCCTTAATCCATAGAAATGGATCACACCGTGTGGTCGGAACAAAAGTAAGGCCAGCAGTTTTTTATAGTAAATGACTAATAATATTTGGTAATTTTAAACAGGAATTTTTTCTTTATGGTTTTTTGACCCTCAACTTTAACAAGATTCCTGGTGCCGGCAATGGCCACACAGCCCCAAAGCATGATGGAACCTCCACCAAATTTTACTGTGGGTAGCAAGTGCTTTTCTTGGAATGCCGTGTTTTTTGCCTCCATGCATAACACCTTTTTGTATGACCAAACAACTCAATCTTTGTTTCATCAGTCCACAGGACCTTATTCCAAAATGTAACTGGCTTGTCCAAATGTACTTTTGCATACCTCAGGCAACTCTGTTTGTGGCGTGCTTACAGAAATGGCTTCTTTTGCATCACTCTCCCATACATCTTCTCCTTGTGCAACGTGCGCTGTATTGTTGACCGATGCACATTGACACCATCTGCAGCAAGATGAAGCTGCAGGTCTTTGGAGGTGGTCTGTGGATTGTCCTTGACTGTTCTCACCATTCTTCTCCTCTGCCTTTCTGATATTTTTCTTGGCCTGCCACTTCTAGGCTTCCATTTCCTTACTATGTTCCTCACAGTGGAAACTGACAGTTTAAATCTCTGAGACAACTTTTTGTATCCTTCTCCTGAACAACTATGTTGAATACTCTTTGTTTTCAGATCATTTGAGAGTTGTTTTGAGGAGCCCATGATGCCACTCTTCATAGGAGATTCAAATAGGAGAACTACTCGCAAGTGGCCACCTTAAATACCTTTTCTCATGATTGGATACACCTGCCTATGAAGTTCAAAGCTCAATGAGGTTACAAAACCAATTTAATGCTTTAATAAGTCAGTAAAATTAGTTAGGAGGGTTCAAATCAAGAAATTGATAAGGGTGCCCATACTTTTGCACCGGTCAAATTTTGTTTAAATGTGGATTGCACATTTTCTGTTCCAGAAATATTACTCAGTCCATCAGCTATTAGATATATGAAACTGAAATAGTTGTTGCAAAAACCCAAATTGTTATAAAGAAAAAAAGTTAACATTAATATAACTTTTTTTTTAGATTTATTTTAGTTATCTAACAAACATTTATGTATATATCAATATCAATAATAGTTAAATTAATAATAATTATTATTATTTCTAAAACTCTTAAAATAAATACAGAACAATAATTATTACTTATTTATATTAAGAATTTTAGAAATTACTGGCAGACAGTCTTTTGCTTGTAAGTTTTATGATCTTTATAGGTTTATGAAAATGCCTGTAGATAAGTAGCCTAATAAGTGGCAAATAAATGGTTAATGCAATTATCTCCTTTAATAAGAGACGGGATGGGAGAGATGAAAGAGCAAGAGACATTTAGCTGTCAGCCCTTTCCTCTTAGGTAAGGAGTGAGCATGGCAGCAGAGGAGGGCAGGGTCCTCGCTGGGAGATGAGGATGTGGTATGCGCTAATGTTAGCAGTATTCAGCGGGAGCTCATGAATAATAAATATCATACAATGTTTATGCGCTTCCCATGCCACAGTCAGGACGTTCATAATTACACCGTTGGCACATAGGACATATTTGTCTGGATAAGGATTAATGGACTATATGAATAACATGATAAAGGCATACTCTTCGAGATGTGATAAATCTGACAATACTCTATAAAACGAGTCTTCTTACTAGACTTTCTTTACAGTGGAATAAGGTAATAGACACAATAGAACTAAGTTACGGAACACCTTGCTTTGTTTTTTTCCTTCGGCAGATGCTAGGATAATTCCATTTTAGTGAACAGTAGTAAAGTACTGTATAATTCTAGTTCTGATTATGGTCCCGAATCATTAGGACTGGCATATAAAGCGGAATGAAGTGCTGGAGTAAGATGTGCCAAATATATTAAGAGGGGTGTGCCTCTTTAATTAATTTGGTGTATCTTTCAACTACCAGGAATGTACGCCAGGCCTTGGCTGGTATTTATTTCTATCGGAATTTACTGTATTTTTATTATATAATTTCTACTATATTCACTATATTCACTTTTCAAAATCACTAAAAGTTCAAAAAAGTTTGCAATATTTGAAACCGTTTAATGTCAAAATTCTGATGAAAGCTGCTTAATGAATTAGCGCCAATATGTCTTGTTTGACTCTAACTTATCCCTCTACCTTTTTACTGGAGTTTTCTTTGCCCCTTTTATTTTCCTTATTTACCTCAGTTTGGAATAACCACAATGAAAGACTTGAGAGAAAGACTCCAAATACCTTTTTAGCTAAATTAGTTATCTGGATCGCCTTCATATTTATATTCAGCTTGGTCTCATAAGATCCCCAAATCTTGGACAATTCTTTTGTTGCTCTGCTTTTGAATTGACTATAGGATCTATCCATGTCATGCCGCATTAAACAGGCAGTGTGGTTTACAAAATTATTTTTAAAATATAAAACTTAACAATTAGGTAAAAGTAAGGGCATGGTCTTCATTCTGGAGCATTATCTGGAGTGCATAGAGGCCATAAAAATCTTCTATTTCTCTAGAGGACTAGATACTTGCATACAATTCCTGGATATCTAATTTATTTTAATAAGTACTGTATAATGTTTAATTTCTTTTGTGTTGACACTGCAGAGAAGTTGGGTTTTCTTTATGTTGTAAGCTAAAACCAGACGTAGAACTTACATAAGGAAACTGTAATGGTAAAAATAAATTGCCCAAAGCAAGCTAGAATTGTAAACTGTAAAATTAATAGCTTTGATTTAAAATGCATATTCTGCATTATTGAAGGCCTTATCCTAAAAGTGGCCATACATGTTAGTCAAAACTTTATTAAAACAGATTATTGTAACCGCAACAGTTATTCGTGTAGTGGAGTTTAAAGATGAACCAACCTAAGACAGCCCATGACTAAATTGATTTATGCTCTTCAAATGATGGTCAGGATGATTCAGAGTTTGGCTGCATTACTGCAGTCATGTATGTTTTACTCTGAAATGTTGTGACATTTCAGAGAAAACATACTTATAAAAGCCGGTTAGGGACTATGTGTCTAAGATGTGTAGAGTGTTGCGGGGCGGCAGTTGTGGGAAAGGGATTCACTCCAGACAACCTGGCCAGTAAATGAAAGACATGATCCTGGATGGGTGTGTGTGGACTTGTGTTAAATGGGCTGCATACCCATTTAGGTCGCATGTTGCCTTTGGCTTCAGCTGGCCAGCACCAGATAGGAGACCATCAGTCATCAGTTCAATTCAATAGCAATTTACTTACCGATTCTTCCATAACAATTTTATACACAAGATAGCTCACATCTTGCAGCATGTTTCAGTTGTATACAACATATTCAAACACATTTTGCAGTTCCATCTGGATTCTTTTCATTCTTACTGGTTCTATGAGTCCCCCCAGCACAACCCAGCGTAGCTCAACAGTCCAATCCTTGACAGTCACTTTCCCTTTCTGCAGCTCCACATCTATTCTTCTCGTAGAGGAGGTGGTAGAGGTTTTGTTACCATGGCCAGAGTGGAGCCTTGTGTTCCATTACGCTATGGAACACACGTCATCTCCTCGTAGAGAAGGGGGTAAGAGGGTAGCCAATAGTGCCAGAGTAGAGTCTTGCGCTCTCAAGAGCTTAGGGAGACTCTGTCTGGGAAAGTCAACTCAATTCATGTACCAGTGTGCCTCAGTCCCCTACCTTTTAAGCTTAGGAACTTCCCACTAAAGTCCCATCCTCCGGACCCTTCTGACTGGCTACTTTGTTAAAAGCTTATTCTCTAGCCTCAGCATTCTCTTCTGCTCAGAATCTCCATCATATCCTCAAGTTCTTGCTATCTCCAATACGGTCTCCTCTCTCCATATTTTGCCAAAGGTCACGTACTGCATTAATGACCTAAAGATTATCTGTCCGTTTCTGTGACACACTGGGTCTTAACTAACTTTCAAGAAGGAACCATCTCTTTTTCCATGAACTAGCCCCTCTCATTGTAAGCTAGTCTCAACACTTAACTATCTCTTACCCCATAGTCTGGTAACTACATAAAAAAGTGCTATACATTACACATCACATCACCTTCATGATGAAACAAGACATATCACACTTTGCATTACATTACAGTTCACATACCACATTATATACAAAGACGCAGGACACAATCTACATAGCACTACATGACTACCACAAAGCGAATGGTATCTTCAGGGAAAGGAATGCGGCAGCAACAATCCACCTCCTTACAGATGACTACTATATATATATATATATATATATATATATATATATATATATATATAGCCAAATAACGAGAGATCAGTCAGTGATGATGGAAAGTAAATGGTGGTGACATGGCTTGGTATAGTTATTCAAGATATATGGTCTCCGGCCAGCTTTAAAAAGTCTATTTTTTTTATGAAATGCAACATGCCAGAGTAAAATATACATGGCTGCAATAATGCAGCTACATTCTGCATCATGCTGATCATCATTTGGGTAGTTTGAATATTCTGTTAGGTTCACTTTAAGTCAACCATATCCAGAGCTAACCAAACATATTAGATAATTGTCGGTAAAATGTTTGACAACAATCTGTCCCAACTTCTCCAAGCTTTCCTATATTTCAACCATTCTATCCTTATGTCCCTTTACATAATCTGCTGGGGGATAGTATTTAAGAGACCCTCATACACATTAAATGGTTAGTCGATCCAAATTTGTTGGGTTCTGATTACTTTCATCTAATGTGTTTAGGGGCCTTAAGCTTTTTAAACAGAAAAGTTTAAAGGGACTAGGACTACCCCTTCTCATTCCCGATATGCACCCCCATAAAAATAACAAAGCCTATGCTCATTTCCAGTGCTAGTGTGGTTCCAGCGATTTCGGAACTCGCGTTCCCAGGGCTCACTTGACATTGTTATGACACACGAGCCCTACAACCAATCAGCGTCAGTTTCCGTCTCTCTGCCTTCAGACACATAAGTAATTAACAGGAAATGAATGGCAGCCACAGCGCTCACTTGCTGTTAATTATTTAACCATACAAAGGCAAGGAGAAGAAAGCTAATGCTGATTGCCTGCGAGGCTCATGTATCATAACAATGTCATGTAGGCCCCAGGAAAGATAGTTACGACGACGCTGGAACTTTGCCTGCATCAGAGGTGAGTAAAGGCACATGGGGAATGATAAAGGGTTGTCCTAGTTGTGGACAATGACTTTAAAAATATGGCTTTAGTGGTATGTCATATCCCACACTACATGCTATGTAGAGCTAAAGGCTTTTGTGATAATTTCAGGTTGATGACTACTGGTTTAGTATCTTTTTATCTGTTCCCATCTTGTTTAAAACAGTATCCATAATTTTAACATATTTTTAAACTATCACTGCAGATGAAACAAAAAACTTGTTTTTTTTATATTTGTTATCTTTTTACCCAATATAATTGTATTTATTTGCTTTCCAATATACTACTTCCCCCAATGACTTACAAAATGGTCCACCACCTAGTCTGTTGGGGCAGGCATTTGCATTTGCTTACTTTTTGAGTGGTACATAAAATTGTCCCTATTAAAGCGCTACTCCATTTTTTTTATTGCACCAGAGGAGTGGTGCTTTAAATGAAAGCACCTTGTCTGATACTCAACTTCTGGTGGCTTTATCTGCTATCACCGCCCTTCCATTGTGCATCGGCGATTTGTGACCTGCCAGCTCGCTCCAGTATTTCATGGAGTGCGCTGGAGGTCACAAATCAATACATCTCTAAGAGAGCCTCATTCTAGTTCTCAGAGATGCATTGTAAGCTTGTGACGTAATGTCTAACATCCGTCCAAGTTGGCGTCGTGGGACTCCAGTGGCGACGGCAAACGATAAAGATGCCAAAAGATAAGTATTTGACAGGTGACTTACATTTAAAGCAGCACTCCAGCTCTGAAAAAAAAATATGCTGGAGTGGAGCTTTAAGACTCAGGAAAACAGACCTATAGCACGCTTTATTTATTTTTGTAGCCTACAAATTGCCTTTAAAACATATTACCATAAACTCCTAAGATGGCTATCTGACCTGAACTTATTTGAAACTATAAGTCTTGCCAAACGATTCAACTCTCTTTGGTGATAAAATGAAACTCTAATCTTCTGGTTTGTACCTGTAGAATGAATGTGTACTTTGTAGCCCCATTTCTGTTAACGATCTCAATCTAGCTAGATGTCCTCCACAGCTAAATATAGTCAACTTGGTGCACTTTAGCAGAAGATCATCAACGTGGTGCCCTCTCATATTCTCCTTTATATTTCTTGGTAAAACATCCATTGTGTGAGTATTTAGGTTTGATCCTGGACCCCGAACCCTATATAAGTCAATGGTGACCCAAACTTTGAATCAGTAAAATGGCTGTAAAATAGCCATATTAATGCCTAGGGTGCTGCAAAAGGAGGTAAAATGGAGAGAAGAGCAGGACATTCAAACACTATTTACCCAAAGGACAACAAGAGGTATCCTAACTAAAGACCTAATCAAATAAACTTTATTAAATTATATAAATGGACAAAGATTAAAATTGGCTGGTGGGAGGCCAATTCCGTATTAGATGAGTGTGGCCACGGACCGACACTGCTCTGGATAATTCCTAACTGTAATATGGCTGGCTATCACCTACACTGCCTATTAAAACTACCTAACAGCTAATAGCCTCCCCGACATGTTTCGCCATGACTGGCTTCATAAGGGGGCTATGAGGCCCCCCCCTGATACAGCCCCTTCATGAAGCCAGGCCCAAGGTTTCCAAAACTTTAAACAACCCAAACAGCACTGTGCAAGCGATAATATTGAAATGGAAGGAGTATCATTCCACTGCAAATCTACCAAAACCCGGCCGTGTATCCAAACTTTCATCTCAAACAAGGAGAAAACTGATCAGAGATGCAGCCAAGAGGCCCATGATCACTCTTGATGAACTGCAGAGATATACAGCTGAGGTGGGAGAGTCTGTCCATAGGACAACAATCACAAATCTGGCCTTTATGGAAGAGTGGCAAGGAAAAAGCCATTTCTCAAAGATATCCATAAAAAGTATTGTTTAAAGTTTGCCACAAGCCACCTCGGAGACACACCAAACATGTGGAAGAAGGTGCTCTGTTCAGATGAAACCAAAATCGAACTATCTGGGCACAATGCCAAACGATGTGTTTGGCGTAAATGCAACACAGCTCATCATCCTGAACACACCATCCCCACTGTCAAACATGGTGGTGGCAGCATCATGGTTTGGGCCTGCTTTTCTTCAGCAGGGACAGGGAAGATGGTTAAAATTGATGGGAAGATGGATGGTGCCAAATACAGGACCATTCTTGAAGAAAACCTGTTGGAGTCTGCAAAAGACCTGAGACTGGGACGGAGATTTGTCTTCCAACAAGACAATGATCCCAAACATAAAGCAAAATCTACAATGGAATGGTTCATAAATAAACATATCCAGGTGTTAGAATGGCCACGTTAAAGTCCAGACCTGAATCCAATTGAGAATCTGTGGAAAGAGCTGAAAACTGCTGTTCACAAACACTCTCCATCCAACCTCACTAAGCTCGAGCTACTTGCAAAGGAAGAATGGGCAAGAATTTCAGTCTCTCGATGTGCAAAACTGATAGAGACATACCCCAAGCGACTTGCAGCTGTAATCGCAGCAAAAGGTGGCGCTACAAAGTATTAACTTAAAGGGGACGAATAATATTGCACGCCCCACATTTCAGTTATTTTTTTTAAGTTTAAAATAAACAATACATTTTGTTCAATTTCACAATTGTGTCCCACTTGTTGTTGATTCTTCACCATAACATTAAAATTTTTATCTTTATGTTTGAAACCTGAAATGTGGGAAAAGGTTGAAAAATGCAAGCGAGTCGAGTACTTTCGCAAGGCACTGAACATTAGATGCGCCAATTCCGGCGCTTTGCCTGGCTCTTTCTAATTGGCAATTGGGGTAATACTTTTGGGGATGATATCAGCTGGGAATTGACAAATGGCATCAAGTCCAGGGGTTAGTAATGGATAGACGTCTATTAGACACTCCCATTACTATTCCGGCATGTGTACAGTTAACAAATACATACACACTGTAAAAAAATAGTTTATTTCAATAAACACTTCCCCACTCTTCCTCTTTCAGTATCGATTCCTATGAAGCCTCATTCTCAGAATGTTCTCAGAACGAGGCTACATATGAATCGATGGGCGTCATGGGACATTACACTATTTGTTTACATTGAAGTTCAAGGATTTCTTTTTAATTAATAAATTGGTGGACGGAGTGTGGGGATAGTAATGAGGGCTTCTATTAGATGCATAGCTACTGTATCTGCTTTACCTTGGCTGGTTAACAAAAATAGGGGGGACCCCACTCCATTTTTTTTAATTATTTAAATAAATAATTTAAAAAATGTCTCAATGTCCCCTATATTTTTTACAACCAACCAAGGTAAAGCAGACAGCTGAGGTTACCCTGCTTTACCTGCGCTGTGTTATCAAAAATATGCGGGACCTCATGTCATTTTTCTTTAATAAAGTATTACAGGCATCATCCCATGCAATAAAGCTTATTGATTGGCTGTACTTCAGAATTTCAACAAACTTTATTAGCAAACGAATAGCACCAAAACTCCGAACTTGGACACAGACTTTGTTTTAAAGTTCAAGTTTGAGCCCTAGACATTCAGTATCTAGTATGAACCCCGAACTATATAGTTCTGGGTATCTCATCCCTAATCATAACTATACCAGTATAATCTAGTGAGAGATATTCCATTGCTGAGTCACTTATTGGACGTCATTCTGTAGTTATAATAAAAACACCATTTCTCAGCCCCAGCGAGAATCAACCTTGGATCCTTCTGTGTGTGTGCACTTCTGAGTCCTTGATATTCATGAAATCAGGCTTTCCAGTTATGACTTATTGCAATTCTCTCCCTATATTTTGTATAGGGCTGGGGAGTGGGAAGCCAGCTGATAATGTGATATTTTATGACACAATTGCAATACATCCAGTAAGTGATACTGTGGTGGTATCAGAGTCTCTGTCAGTAGTTTATGCTGCTCTCAGATCGAGCAGCATAATTGTAGTGACAGACTCCCCTTAAGCAATGGATTCATCTTGTGCCCAGTAAAGAAATATTATGCAAATGGATGAATTCACAGCCATCTGTCAGCATCGTATTTTCCAGGATACCTCAGTTGCCCTGCTGGAGGTCCTCCAAATCGCTACCTAAGCCACATTTTCTATTTGTCTATTTAAACAATAATTAGCCTTTTTGTAAAATAACTAAATAAATAAATAATACTAAATGCAATTATTATAGTTGATATATAAATGTCAGGGACATACATGCAATGTTTGCAAAAGGTTAAAATGGGGATTCTTGTTCCCAGTAAAACTTGTTCATCCTGACAGTATATTCTTCTTGTTCAATAGTTGACTAAGTTCTACAGTCGTCAAGTATGTGCAAAGTTATATAATGCCTGTTCTGTGCTAGGAGATACATTTCCATTTGTCAAACACAATCCATTTGGAACCATATACATAAAGATTATTAGTTATGCTTGTCGTTTGCTATCAGATTATGTATATTATGTATCTATGTACAGTCCTAAAGAGAATGTGTCAGCAGGTTTTTGCTATGTAATCTAAGGACAATATGCTGTAAAGGCCACGTCTCACTAAGCGACATCGCTAGTGACATCGCTGTTGAGTCACGGTTTTTCGTGACGCAACAGCCATCTTGCTAGCGGTGTCGCTGTGTGTGACATCCAGCAACGACCTGGCCCCTGCTGTGAGGTCACTGGTCGTTGCTGAATGTCCTAGACCATTTTTTGGTCGTTGCTCTTCCACTATGAAGCACAAATCGCTGTGTTTGACAGCGAGAGAGCAACGATCTGAATGTGCAGGGAGCCGGCTTCTGCGGACGCTGGTAACCAAGGTACACATCGGGTAACCAAGCAAAGCACTGGTTACCAGCATCCGCAGCTTCTAGAAGCCAGTTCCCTGCTCCCTGCACACATAGCCAAGGTACACATCGGGTAACTATAAGCAAAGCGCTTTGCTTAGTAACCCGATGTGTACTATGGTTACCAAGCACAGCGTCGTTACACAGGTCGCTGTTGGCTGATCTCTGATCGCTGTGGAGATCTTCCTGTTCGACAGCTCACCAGTGACCATGTACCGACGCTCCAGCGATCCATGCCAGGTCAGATCGCTGGTGGGATCGCTGGAGCGTCACTAAGTGTGACGGTACCTTAAGGGTAAAAACACAGATTTCAGCAATGCCTCTCTTTTCAAGCTCCATGCTATTGTTTACTTTCATTGATTGTTTTAGCATCAGATTACACCAGCTACAACAGCTTGTGCCTGGTAGTCTGATCTGATAAGCAGCTCATTGTCAACAGATTATGTACATAGAAAACTTGGTGTGGGTGGGGGCAACTTTTTAATTTCTGCTGCATGCTAAATCTAAAAACTCTCATTGTGTCAGAACCGTTGCACCTAGTAAGCTAAGTGATACATCATTGGATTCAGGATCTCTTTGTGTAGATAATGCTGCTCAGATGAGGTAGCAAAAACTTGCTGATAGATTCCCTTTGAAGGAATTTCCTAATATTCACAGCCTTCCGGCTGCCGGGGAGTGGTGCGCTCTAGAAAATTGACAGTTCCTACCAGTGCTGTGCTGCTAGTCTGAACTTCACCCTCTCCATGTTGCTCTGCATCCTAAAAAAGAGAAGCGCAATTGTCATGAAGCTGGCCGGATCTAAAGAAGCACATGCTCATTTCATAAGTAACTGGCCAGTTTGAAACTATATGGTGTTCGGTCACAGTGACATTGATCAGTAAACTATAGAATAAAAAATCCATCTGTTGTTAATAACAAATAGGATTTTTAATAAGCGGTAGATTGCAAAATTGCATGTGTTGAGAATAACCTGAGACAAACCATTTTACACTTACACAGGGCATCTGACTGGGTTTGCTGCAGATTTCACCCTATATATTACAAAAGGAAAATTCTGTGGAGTAAATTTCCACAACAGAATTGCCCTTGCTTCCACTTCACATAGATGAAGTAATATATTTATATGGATTTGTTGTGCATAATCCACATTAAAAATATACAACCATTCTGCTGAACATGATAAGTAACAAAGCATTGTTTACATTAGTAAAATTTATGCATAAAGATGTCAAACTATCAAAGCAATAGATAATCCAAAATACAATATAATGAGCATTCAATGGAAACTCCTTTTAAATATCTTGACCCATAAATGTAAAAATATTACTTAGGCTGCTTTCACACTGCGTTTTTTTAACATGCGTCATGAACGTTTTTTTGCTGTAAAAGTGGATCCTGTTTTTACAAAGAAAAACGCATGCAAACACATGTGTTATTTTGCAGGATCCTGTCACTTGAAGTTTATGGGCGGGCATTGAAGTCATGTGATCTGGAGTGAGGGGAACTGAACGTGATAGACTGGGAGCCGGCATCTGACAGCTTTGGACGCTGGTAACCAAGGTAAACATCGGGTAACTAAGCAAAGTGCTTTGCTTGGGTACCCGATATTTACCTTGGTTACGAGCGTCCGCAGCTGCTAGGAGCCGGGCTGCCTGCTCCCTGCACACGTAACCAAGGTAAACATCGGGTAACTAAGCGAAGCACTTTGCTTGGTTACCCGATATTTACCTTGGTTACGAGCGTCTGCCGCTCTCAGGCGGGGGAGAGAGAGAGGAGGGGGGGGAGAGAGAGAGAGGGGAAGAGAGGGAGGGGGAGAGAGAGACTGATCACGCCAGGCTGGTTTCTGGGCATGCTCAGTAGAGCAAGCAGGATCCTGTCTATAAGCATGCCAGCGTTCACATGCATTTGCGTGCAGTATAGTCAGGATCCAGTGAAGAACAGTATTTGGACGCAGCTCAAAAATGCTACAAGTAGCGTTTTTGAAAAAAGTTAAAAAACTGCAAGTCGCTGGATCCTCACTATACCGCATGCAAACGCATGTGAGCGCATGTTGACGCGAGTCCATTGCAAATGCATTGAAATGAAAACGCATTTGCACTGGATCCATTTTTGCGTTAAAAAAAAATGTTCATGACGCATGTTAAAAAAACGTAGTGTGAAAGCAGCCTTACAGGGAACCTGTCAGGTCCCCTGATCCTTCCAACCCAGCTGCATTCATACCTGTGTGCCCCAATTCCCTCCCTAACCAGCAGTGTATAATGTTATTCACTACTCTGAATGTTTAGATAAACAACTTATAAATCTTGCTTTCCCTATGCCAATTAGGACCTTGACTAGTTCGATAGGGCGCTAGTTTTTCAAAACTAGTCAGCCCTCTTTTCGTGATATCACGCCCCTGTAGATGTGATGGCATGATTTCCACTAGCCGACATCATCGCCAATCCCTGGAAATGTTGCGCATGCGCGTGGCTCATTTCGGCTATGTCAGTGCGCCTTTGAAGCAGAGTATACGCTTCAATAGGAAAACTGCGCATGACCGAAAGTGCATAACACGGCTTTCATACATGTCTTCTGATCTTCTGGTCATGCGTAGTGCGAATAATGAAGCTGGGAAGCGCCCACCCTGCTTCCGAGGTGCACTAAAGCTGCTTGTGCGAGATTTCCATTAGCTGGTGGTGACTCCAGCTCGTGGAAATCATGTTATTATGCTCAGAGGGGCCTGATAACATGGAAAAATGGCCGACTAGTCTGGGGAACGAACACCACTGCAACAAGTCAAGACTCTAATTAGCATAAAGGCAGTGTGGTTTATAAGTTGTTCTTTTTAAACATTCATATTAGTGAATAGGATCATACAGGGCTTGCTAGGGGGGGCATTAGGGCATACAGGTATAAATGCTGCTGGGATGGAGGGCATGGAGACCTGACAGGTTCCCTTTAACTAGTACCGTACATATGCTGACATGATGTTCAGGAAGAAATGTTTTCAATCTTCAGTGACTGTTCTTGCATTTACAATAATTATATGACCTTGCGGTGCAGAATTTATTTTTGGCACCAAAATCAAGTTTGACCTGTAAAAACAAAAGTGACCTAGGGGGCAATTTCCCCCTGATCCTGTTGTCAGTAGTGCAGAAAATATATGCATTTTTTCACTTTCCTAAATGGCTCTTAATATCATTAACAGGCTCTCTATCCAAACAATCAGCATTTGATTGCCGACCTAATGTGACATATATTGTAGCAGCTCATACGCTCTAAGCTAATTAAGGATGACCCAGCAACCTACGGCTTCCCAGCACGCACACTGATGACATCCATTAGAAGGGGGAAGCCACAGATATGACAATACATTAGGAGAAAGCCACAGTTCTAATTGAATTCTAACTTTTTGTGGCTTACATCTATTCAAACAAGGAGCTATTTCTCTATAACTTCCAAATCAGGCAGCAGAAATAAGCAACTAAAGAAATCTCAGCGTGAACGCAAGAAAGAGCCTAAATCTCTGCTTACAATTTCATAATTACTGATTCTCTCTCTACCCTCTTTCTCGCTTCCCACGCAAGTGGTGTAGTATACAGTCAGCATTGTGTGGTGCCAATTATCGGAGCCTCGCAGACTGCCTTGGGCACTCTATTAATGTAAACATTCAGTTACCAAATCACTTTAGACTGAGATGCTGCATATGGACAGAATAAATGCCAGTCCTCTAACAATCTGTTCAGTGGAGTGACACAGAATTGTCTCTGCATCGTTTTTTCGCCTGCAAATAATTAGTCATGTGACAGTCCCCTGCTCATTCCCTTGGAGAGCAGTGGGGGATCTCTTCTACGCCGCAGATCTAGCTTCTTCAGCTCGGATGACACTTGAGTAATATACGGGTTGAAAACAGTAACCCATGAATATTTTACACCGTAATCTATCTTAACATTTTAGAGTCTTTTCATCTTTACCATTACTTCTACAATGGCTAGGTACACTTCTATAACATCACCAATCAGTCTGCAGTTACAGACACAGCCCATGGACTAAAGGGTGCTTTACATGCTGCGACATCGCTAGCGATTGCTAGTGATGTCGAGCGCGATAGCACCCGCCCCCGTCGTTCGTGCGACATTGGGTGATCGCTGCCGTAGTGAACGTTATCCCTACGGCAGCGTCACACGCACATACCTTGTCAGTGACGTTGCTGTGTCCGCCGAACAATCCCTCCTTCAAGGAGGAGGTGCGTTCGGCGTCATAGCGACGTCACTGCGGCGTCACTAAGCAGCCGGCCAATAGAAGCGGAGGGGCGGAGATGAGCAGAACGTAACATCCCACCCACCTCCTTCCTTCCGCATTGCCGGTGGATGCAGGTAAGGAGATGTTCGTCGTTCCTGCGGTGTCACACATAGCGATGTGTGATGCCGCAGGAACGAGGAACAAGATTGTACCTTTGGCAGCAGCGATATTAAGGAAAGGAGCGACGTGTCAACGATCACCGTTTTTGAACGATTTTGCGATCATTGTTCGTTGCTCCTTCATGTCACACGCTACCGGCGCCGGAGGTGCGTCACTAATGGCATGACCCCGACGATATATCGGTAGCGATGTCGCAGCGTGTAAAGCACCCTTAAGAGCTCATTCACACTGGCATATTCCATATCTCTATTACAGTAATTCTATTTTTTTTTCTATTAGAAAACATTTCCATTACATTTAGGTGGTCTTGGCAATATTTCTGGCATTTATACTTTTATAGTGTTTTTATTCTGCATGACATTTTTAATACACAGTCTGCTTCAGATGATCCATATTGGTACAATTTTAGCCCACAAAAATCAATGGATGGAATATAAAGGAAACCTGGTAAAAAAAAGGGTATCTACTGGTAGCCATTGGGTTAATCTGCAGGTTATTAGTATTTTAAACATGTGCAACAGGGTCACAGAGAGAAGACAAAGTTATTTTCTACCTGCAGCCGCTGGCTTGACAACATTCAGGCGGTGCTGGCGGGCGATGAACAGTAGAGATGAGCGAACTTTAAAAGTTTGGTTCAGAGGGCACATTCAAACCTTAGATAAAGTTCGGTTTGTGACCCTGATTTGAACCGAACCTCAATGGAAGTCAGTAATTGGGAAGTTTGTGGCTCCACCCACATGCAGCCAGCCATAAGCAAAACACTTGCAAGGGACGGTTGGCAGAGTTTTTATTTTTTTAATGTGTGTGCACATTACATCTGATTATGCTGATTTGCCCCCAGTGTGAGCCATTCAAACACTGCACGCGGCTTGCACAGGGCTGATCATCAATCATACCCACACACAGCGCTGCTCACTTGAGTGGTTTGCACTCATAACTCACTCGAACTTGAACTCTGTTTTTTTGCACTCGGGTTCCGAACCTCAAACATCAGGTTCGCTCATCTCTAATCAATAGTCAGTTCTCACTACATAGCTGTAATCACTTCCACCGCTCCTTGACTGACAGCCTGTTCTGCATCATATGTGCAGAGCAAAGTGTGATTTGAGCACAGGGAGTGAAAGCACGCTGAGTTCATCACCTCAATGACTGGAAGTGAGCTGCTGCAGGGATAATATCACCTTGTTTTCTCCCTGCACCTGCTCTTCTATTTAGAATGGTGCGTGTGTTTAAAACTGTATTTACCTGCAGATTACCACTATGAATGCTGGTAAATACCATTTTTATTTTGTTTGCAGGTTCCCTTGTTCTGTTTTAGCATTTTTGTCATCATCATATTCAGCACCATTACTAAAACAGCACAAAAATAGTTAATCCTGTTAAGTATACCTGTCATTTCAGGTATCTCTTCAGAATAACCTATCATGTGGAAAACCCATTTAAGCTTTTTTTTATTTTGTGAGTATACACAAATGTAGAACCAGCTAGCCAGATGTCCTGGTCATGTAATGAACACATATGTGCACAGATTATTGCAGCAATTTTTATCCACTGGAAATTATGTAGGTTCCCAGTGAATATTAGAAAGTACAGATCTTTAAAACATGGAGGAATCGATACAGAAATTATACTGAAAAATTCCATATCTTATTGTTCCAAAGGCAATTACCAGTCTTGTGGCGCTCCTGCTACCAATGGTGGAACATATATAAGCATGCCTCTTCATGAAGTTAGATGTATACATCTTTTTTCTCACAATTATACCTGAAGAAGGCTGAAGGATAAAACATCCGACCGAAACGCGTTGTATAATTAACCATATTTTAATGTACAAATAAAATATCTCTTTACTTATTTGTATATTGGTCCAGTCATATCATATGACCAAAAATCATCCAATATGTTCCACCATTGGTAGCAGGAGCGCCGCAAGACTGGTAATTGCCTTTGGATCTTCTTTTATAGAATCATAGAATATTAGAGTTGGAATGGACCTCCTGGGTCAGCTCCTCTATAGTATCCAGTGCGATTGCTACATACTGCACCATAATCCTATTGGAAATTGGATCAACTCCTTTTGGATTATTCCAGGCTTTCTAACCTCTGAACCAGGTGAGAGTTCCACTATTTCAACACCTTTATATATAAAAAACTCGCTACACTCAGATTGGCGCCGCGTTTGTCTATTTCTATCTTTCCCTGTCTCCAGGGTATTTTTTCATATCTTATTGTTGCACAATGAGTTGGCTTCATTTGGTGCAACTGTAATACCCCTTTAAACGTTCTATAAAGCAGTCCCTCGGCAAATAAAAGTGCATAGATAAAGGGTGCTGCTGAGGGGAGGATTGCTGAGGGACAGAACACGGGCAGGAAATTTCAGAGATTCTTTACTTTGTACATTAATTGCACAGATGAAGAACTTTGATTAATTCTCCTTTCTACAACACAGATAACCATAAATCCTGCCTGGAAGGAGCTTCCCTGGGGATTTATCTGCCAGTAAACTGTTTCTCCACTAGTTAGTATAGAAGGAACAATAGAAACTGCACCATTCACTGCATTCATCTATGCCTCTGACATGTCACGTTGGCTAAGGTGCCAGGAACCATGAGCTTCACATGTACAGGTGAATGGCATCCGCGGCACCTATGGCAGGATTAGATAGATACAATAATGCCAGTGTTCAGATCTAGATGATGGATCCCCTTTATTAAACGAGTATAACAGAGGAAAATATTATTATTATTATTATTATTATTATTATTATTATTATTATTATTATTCTGGGATTTAATTTCTTCTGGGCTCAGCCCAAATTATCGAATGTGTACAGGTAATTTACTTTAAGCAATCATACCTTGAGTGGGCCAGCATTTAAGGTCCCTGGCCCAAAGACTGGGGTGACAGGAACGTAGAAAAAAGCCAGACCTTTTCTCAACCAGAAAGTTGGAGCTAGTTTTTTCTCACTTGTCGTCCATGGCAATGTGTTTTTTTTATTTGGCAGCTTTTACTGGACCATTTACGGTTTGCCATCTCACAGAACTGTAATGGATCCATAATTTTCAGACTGCACTCATCCAATTTATACTCTCATGTGGGAGAGGCCTTCACTTTAGTAACTGAGGCCTGAGCAGTTTCCATTAAGACCCAGTAACTACAGGAGATCCTTTGATTGGCCTTGTCTCTCCCAGGTTGGGTCTTCTTCAGCCATGGGCATTTTGCGGTCTGAAAGTTTGAGTAACCACAGAGAATAGAGGGCACATTAGACAGGCAAAACAACCACTACAATCCTCTAATCTGTTGTACGTATAGCATCACACTATATAGGTATTTTTGTTCCCACAATACCTACTAATATACCTACTAATATGACCTAAAAATATAAAAAATATATTCTAGTCATTACAGTATAGTGGTTTTGTTTACTGTAGTTTTAGAGGTTGACCATAGTCCATAGAGAAGAAATCAGATATATCCCCATTACTTAAAGTCATTGTCTGCCCTCTGCTGGGCAGATTACAGCATATTTCAAATGAAAACATTTTCTGTGGCATTGTGCTTAAAACTTTACATTTTACAAATCATAACATCCTAAATAAGGCACCAAGTTTCAGGCGAGTAATACAGCAGTCTGCTTGCACCCAATTACTGACGCTGGCACAGAAGGGTGGGCGGTGGAAGAGGTGAATATTCATTTTGCATTAACGGGCGACCCAATCACTGACGCCAACACAGAAGGGTGGGTGGGGGAAAGGGTGAATATTCATTTGGCATTAACATACATTTACTATAATTTTTAGGGGCTTACAGCAACGTAGCGTAATAACAGTTACATATCCTGAAAGCTTTGCTTAAGCACGCTTTCAGAATACCATTAGTACGATGAACCACAACTAGTGCTTATTTTTGGAGTAATGCTAATATTTTAAGCACACTTCAAAATGGCCAGAAAATCCTGCTACGGCTGGAAAAATTGGAACACTGATGGGCACTTGATAAAGTGGGTTATCCCACAAATAATGTTAAACCCAAAAGACCAGAAATTATGTTAATAATTAATGTCAGCAATTTTATGTGTAGCTGATAATGTATAAAGGCATATACTGTGGGTAGAAAGGTATATAAACAGTTTGCTCTCCTTCAGCAACCAACCAGGGAAGAAAGCTGTTTCTAATGGCTGCTCTATAATGAACTGAGGCTCACTATGCATAAAACTGACTATAGGGAGAGAGACTGATCCTGTGTATCCAACACCATAAAGAAGGTGAACTATGAGCACTTTGTTGGCTCATTTAATAGACTGTATTCAGATACTACTGTTAAATATGGAAGAAAGTTTTAAGAAAAAATAATAATGCCGCTTTCACAGTGTGTTCCCGTTCATTGATCCCGCCGGGGCTTCCGCCCTAACCACCGCAGAATGAGTTTCATGATGTATGCGGCAACAGGACCAATGACTATAATGGTGCAGATGGAGTCACTGTGTGCTCTCTTCTGCACCATTTTTGGAAGTATACACTTACTGGAGCGGACTCCCAGACGTAGTAGACTGGGTCTGGGTGTCCGCCTCCAATAAGCGCATACTCCTAAAAATGGTGCAAGACAGAGCACACGGTGAATTTGTCTGCATCACTCTAGCCTATGACCCCATCGGCGCATAGATCTGAAACTCAAATTGCTGGGGGTTAGGGCGGAAGCCCTGACGGGATCACTCAACGGGAACAGGAATGCACTGCGAAAGCAGCCTAAGGGAGCTGCAAGACTCTGCATTTGTGGCGAAGATTAGTTTCACCCACACACACCTGCTTTTATTTTTGGAGTATCACTGACCCACTTCCAGACAAATATGATTGTTACTCATTTGGAACTTGTACGGGATGAAAAGCTGACATCCACATAAACATCCTTTCATTTAGCAAATCAATTCTGCAGTAAGCTCAGTCTGGAGAAAAAACCTCTAGTAAGATTTAGCTTAATCATTAGGAATAATTCATACTAGACAAGTAAGATGTTGTCAGATTCTCCTGAGGTGTTACATACAGTAGAGGCTTTCCTGCATGGCATGGTAGGAGAGTCTTCCTTTGATGCAAGTCTGCTGACTGAGCCATTTTTAGTGTAACACAGAGGGTCGAAAAAATAATTTTAGGATCCAACACTCATATTAATTTTTGCACAATCTGTATCATACATAAAATGCTGAACAATATATCATTCCACACATATTTTTATACCTAAATGGGATTTGGATAAATATTTTGAATGCCATACATACAGTGGGGAAAATTAATATTTGATGCTCTGCCGATTTTGCAAGTTTTCCCACCTACAAAGAATGGTAGGTCTGTAATTTTTATTGTAGGTACGCTTCAACTGTTACAGACAGAATTAAAAAAAAATCCAGAAAATCACATTGTATGATTTTTAAATAATTAATTTGCATTTTATTGCATTAAAACAGATTTTACCACCCGCCAACCACAAAGAATCCTGGCTTGCACAGACTTCTTATTTTTTTCTTTAAGAAGCCCTCCTATTCTATACTCATTACCTGTATTAATTGAACCACCTGTTTGAACTCATTACCTGTATAAAAGACACTTGTCCACACAATCAATCACACTCCAAACTCTCCACCATGACCAAGATCAAAGAGCTGTCTACGGACACCAGGGACAAAATTGTAGACCTGCACAAGGCTGGAATGGGCTACAGGACAATAGGTAAGCAGCTTGTTGAGAAGGCAACTACTGTTGGCGCAGTTATTAGAGGATGGAAGAAACACAAGATGATTGTCAGTCTTACTCAGTCTGGGGCTCCATGCAAATCTCACCTTGTGACATAAGAATTATTCTGAGAAAGGTCAGGAATCAGCTCAAAACTATATGAGAAGACCTGGTCAATGACCTGGTCAATGACCTAAAGAGAGCTGGAACCACAGTTTCAAAGATTACAGTTAGTAACCCACTATGCCATCATGGATTAAAATCCTGCAGGGCACGCAAGATCCCCCTGCTCATTCCAGCACATGTCCAGACCCTTGTGAAGATCGGCAATGAGGAGGCATATGGTCAGATGAGATCAAAATAGAACTTTTTGGTATCAAGTCCACTTACCGTGTTTGGAGGAAGGAGATTGATGATTACAACCTCAAAAACACCATCCCAACCGAGAAACTTGAGGGTGAAAACCTCATTCTTTCAGGGTGTTTTTCTGCAAAAGGGACAGAATGACTTTACCTTATTGAAGGGAGGATGGATGGTGTCATGTATTGCGAGATTTTAGCCAACAACTTCCTTCCTTCAGTAAGAGCATTGAAGAAGGGCCATGGCTGGGTCTTCCAGCACAACAATCACCAGAAACACACAGCCACGTCAACTCAATAGCCAGTCTTCAGACCTGAATTCAATAGAAAATCTTTGGAGGGAGCTTAAACTCAATGTTGCCTAGCAACATCCCCGAACCCTGAAAGATCTAGAGAAGATCTGTATGGAGGAGTGGGCCAAAATCCCTGTTGCAGGGTGTGCAAACCTGGTCAAGAACTACAGGAAACGTCTGATCTCTGTAATTGCAAACGTAGGTTTCTGTATCAAGTATTAAGTTCTGTTTTTCTATTGTATCAAGTACTTATTTCAAGCAATAAACTGCAAATTAATTATTTAAAATTCTGGATTTTTTTTTTTATTCTGTCACAGTTGACGCGTACTTACGATAAAAACAAACAAATCTCTAGCCACAACACTCATAGCAAGTGTGCTCAAATCCAGACGTGCCACTGCTGCAAGGGAACCCCATGACACCATAATTCACATCAAAGGGATTTGCCTTGTTAAAGGAGCTTTGAGGCATGCATAATAATATGAGTCTGCATCTTCTCTTCATGTTTAAGCATCTATGTACAGATTTAATGGGTTGTTACTAGTGATCCATATAGGAACAGCAGGAAACATTTTGGTCCCATTTCAGCAAGACCGGAGTGGAGTGTGCAGCACCTGGTTCATAAATTTGACACGAGCGGACTGCCATGTCAGCATCCCACCCCACTTTGCTGGGAAAACAATTACTGTACATGAAAAAATATGACAAAAATCACAAAATGTTTGCATACCCTCAAATTGCACAAAAATGTTTTGACTATTTAAAGCTTTTAACAAGTTTTCTGGTATAAAAGCTTTGATGAATCAGGGTCATAGTTTGTGTCCTCTGCTTGCCAAAGCATTGGTAGTGAAAATTAACTACATTGTAAAATAAATACATAGAAATAATAAAACAATGAAAATAATAAAACCAAATGCCCACTTGTCACCCTAATAAATTAAAAACAAAGGAATTCACACCTCTTTAGACTTAAACATACACCAGTATATGACATCTAGAGTTGAGGCCAATGGCCAGTATGATGCCATATATTAAAATAACTGAGCAGCCAGGCATGTTTTACTCTGAAACCCTGCGGTAGTTTGAAAAGACGTCCGGGTGCAATAGGGATTGACCTGACTAGTCCGATAACATCCCTGGATGGCTTCTCCCACACAAGTTGATATACCAATCTCTTCAATGTATGTACATTGTAGGCATGTAAGGATTACATTTGGCAGGAATACAAAAAGGCATTTCTTTCTGTGGCACATCAGTTTTCGGTCCCTTACAGTCTCAACTCAGTACTAGTGCAACATCATGGATAGTTATTAGATCATTTAAGCCGGAATAAAATCATTGGCTGTAGATCACCGTACGTAAACAGGACATGTGCTGATAACGATAGTGTAGGGAGTGAGAATGATACAGGGACCAAAATTAGGGGCCATCAGTTAAAAGGACAAAATTGGTCTGTCCACATAGACCTTTAGACAAGATTCTGTGTCTACTGCAGAATGAATATTTTTATGTGGATTTGTAGTAGTCACTCAGTCCATTCTTAAATTGTTGTTATGCCATGATGTAGAAACATCCTAATATTTGATTATTCTGTAACCTCCAGAAGACAGCGGGGCATTAGATATAATATTCACAATGGTTACGAACAATAAACTATTCATAAAGATGTTCCTTTTAAACAATTTATCCAGAGCTAAATTATTTTTTTACTATGAGCCAAAAAATTACCAGGCAGGTAATAGCCAACTAGTTAGGAACTACCTGCCTGTGCTGATCAGTGCTGGCTCAAAGTGGTCACTAACCACTCCTGACGGCAATTCATGTGCTCCACGTTAGCAGGGCAGCTTTTCTTCTTCCTGGCTCCTCTGTTGATGGGCTTGACTGCTGATGTCATGCGGATTACAGCCAGCTTCCTGCAGTTATGCAGCGAGGAGTCGACTGTCAATCAACATGACATCACCAGTCATGCCCCATCAACAGAATAGTAGAAGAAAACCAACAGAATAGTAGAAGAAAACTTGCTACTCGTTAGACATGATGACAGCAGAAGCCACAGAATCGCTGGCAGGAGCTTTCAGTGACTGTTCTGTGGCGGCAGAGATTTGGGTTGGGCAGAACAGAGGTAGTTAGCAACTACCTGCATGTTCTTAGGCCCTCAAATACAGAAACCTCAACATTTAGAACCAGAGGCAATAGTACTGAGAGACGGTCACAAGGGACCACCCCAGACTGCACTACTCAGATTAAACCTTCAGTTTGAGAGACCGCCCAGTGAGGAACCTGGACTTCATCGACTCGTGTTTCGCATAGTACAAGAGCTTTTTCAAGATGGAGAGGCCTCTCCATCTTGAAAAAGCTCTTGTACCATGCGAAACGTGCGTCGATGAAGTCCAGGTTCCTCACTGCGGAGTCTCTCAAACTGAAGGTTTAATCTTTTTCCATCTGACTTCCAGGTAATTAACTTTCTATTTGTTAGGCATTATATTGAATGGCTGATTTGCTTAGATACACTCCACATGGGATTACTCCTATATTGAGCCTTATAACTGTCCTCTGCCATTCATATGTACAGTCCTGGTTAGTCATTACACCCTCAGTTTGTGACACTTCAACACTGACCAGGGGTCTCAGGATTCACCTGATTAATGCCTGCTTTACACACTTCAATAAATCTTTCAATCCGTCGTCGGGGTCAAGTTGTAAGTGACGCACATCCGGCATCGTTCGTGACGTATTTGCGTGTGACACCTACGTGCGATCAAGATTGAACGCAAATACGGTGATCGCATACACGTCGTTTATTCCTCATACATTGGACGTTTTGTTGTATGAACCTAGGCAATTGTAACGTGTGACATCCCTCATACGATTGTGATGTCTGAGGCTATGTGCGCAGGTGTGCGCTCTGCACCGCAGCTTCCGCTTCAGAGCGCAGCTGAAAAGCTGCGTTCTGAAGCGCCTCACAATGTCTGTCATGCACTAATCTCTGTCAGTCGGTCACTATCTCTGTCCCTCTCTCTCTGTCCATGTCAGTCTATCCCTCTTACCCCCCTCTCATACTCACCGATCCCCGATCCCTGGCGCGGCACTGCACGGCGTTCACACTGCTGCGGCGGCTTTTACTATTTTGAAAAAGCCGGCCGCCCATTAAACAATCTCGTATTCCCTGCTTACCCCGCCCACCGGCGCCTATGATTGGTTACAGTGAGACACGCCCCCCACGCTGAGTGACAGGTGTCACACTGCACCCAATCACAGCAGCCGGTGGGCGTGTCTATACTGTGTAGTGAAATAAATAATTAAAAAAACGACGTGCGGTCCCCCCTAATTTTAAAACCAGCCAGATAAAGCCATACGGCTGAAGGCTGGTATTCTCAGGATGGGGAGCTCCACGTTATGGGGAGCCCCCCAGCCTAACAATATCAGCCAACCGCCGCCCAGAATTGCCGCATACATTATATGCGACAGTTCTGGGACTGTACCCGGCCCTTCCCGATTTGCCCTGGTGCGTTGGCAGATCGGGGTAATAAGGAATTATTGGCAGCCCATAGCTGCCAATAAGTCCTAGATTAATCATGTTAAGCGTCTATGAGACACCTTCCATGATTAATCTGTAAGTGACAGTAAATAAACACACACACCTGAAAAAATCCTTTATTAGACATAAAAAACACAAACATATACCCTGGTTAACCACTTTAATCAGCCACAAAAAGCCCTCCATGTCCGGCGTAATCCACGGACCTCCAGCGTCGCTTCCAGCGCTGCTGCATGGAGGTGACCGGAGCTGCAGCAGACACAGCCGCTCCTGTCACCTCCACGCAGCTAATGAAGACAGCCGCGCGATCGGCTGAGCTGTCAGTGAGGTTACCCGCTGTCACTGGATCCAGCGTTGGCCGCGGGTAACCTCAGTGACCGCTCAGCTGATCGCGCTACTCACCGCCGCACCTCTCACCTCCACGCAGCAAATGAGGTGAGTAGCGCGATCAGCAGAGCTGTCACTGAGGTTACCCGCGGCCACCGCTGGATCCAGTGACAGCGGGTAACCTCAGTGACAGCTCAGCCGATCGCGCGGCTGTCTTCAGTTGCTGTGTGGAGCTGACAGGAGCGGCGGTGTCTGCTGCAGCTCCGGTCACCTCCATGCAGCAGCGCTGGATGCGACGCTGGACCATCCTGGAGTACACCGGGCATGGAGGGCTTTTTGGGGCTGATTAAAGTGGTTAACCAGGGTATATGTTTGTGTTTTTTATTTCTAAAGCTGGGTTTACACACTGCAACATCGCAAAGGACATCGCTGTAACGTCACCGGTTTGGTGACGCAATAGCGACCTCCCTAAGTCTCTGCTAAGTCTCTGGTGAGCGTTCAAACAGGCAAACCTGGCCAACAACACAACAGCGATCCGGACCTGCAGAGCGACCTAGCTGGTTGTTGGGGACGTTGATAAGCAGCCTTTTGAAAGGGAAGTTGCTAACAAAGTCGCTGCAAAGTCTTCACACACTGAAACTTCATGCTGCACAGCGGGAAACAAAGGACCTAGGAATGGTCCTGAACGATTTGTAACGATTACAACTTCACAGCAGGGGCCGGGTCGCTGATAGGTTTCACACACTGCAACATCGCAAACAACATCGCTATTGCGTCACAAAACCGGTGATGTTATAGCGATGTCGTTTGAGATGTTGCAGTGTGTAAACCCAGCTTAATAAAGGATTTTTCGGGTGTGTGTGTTTATTTACTGTAATTTACAGATTAATCATGGAAGGTGTCTCATAGACGCCTGACATGTTTAATCTAGGACTTATTGGCAGCTATGGGCTGCAATTAACTCCTTATTACCCCGATTTGCCAATGCACCAGGGCAAATCGGGAAGAGCCGGGTACAGTCCCAGAACTGTCGCATATAATGTATGCGGCAATTCTGGGCGGCTGCTGACTGATATTGTTAGGCTGGGGGGCTCCCCATAACGTGGAGCTCCCCATCCTGAGAATACCAGCCTTCAGCCGTATGGCTTTATCTGGCTGGTTTTAAAATTGGGGGGACCGCACGCCGGTGTTTTTAATTATTTAATTATTTATTTCACTGCACAGTATAGACACGCCCACCGGCTGCTGTGATTGGGTGCAGTGTGACACCTGTCACTCAGCGTGGGGGGCGTGTCTCACTGCAACCAATCATAGGCGCCGGTGGGCGGGGAAAGCAGGGAATACGAGATTGTTTAATGGCCGGCCGGCTTTTTCAAAACAGTAAAAGCCGCCGGAGCAGTGTGAATGCCGTGCAGCGCCGGGGATCGGGGATCGGTGAGTATATGAGAGAGGGCTGCTCAATTCAGTTACTCAGGAGTTTAGCGGTCACCGATGAGCCCTTCACAGGTGATCGCTAATCAGGGCGCGACACAGACAGAGCCGCAGCATGACAATGAAGTCGGGTGAAGTTAACCCGAGTTCATTCTGATCGTGCGGCTCTGTCTGTGTCTGCTGTCATCTGCCATTCAGCTCTGCTACATGGCTGTCTGTGTCTGCTGTCAGCGGCCATGTAGCAGAGCTGAATGGCAGATGACATAGTAAAAATGCATCCCTACACATTACACACGCTTGGCAAGTCAATAAATAAAAAAAAAAAAAGGTGCCCAATGCATACGTCACAGAACACATGATCTAAACGATCGCACACAAAATTGATCAATTTAACATAGACTACTAACGCTCGTGTGACAGCAAATGAACGACCTACGTGCAATCTCATTCAATCGCATATGCGACCTGGGCGTGTCACATCGCATACGAGATCGCACACCTAATTGTAAGGTGTAAAGCTGGCTTAAGATCTTAATGCAATCAATCACACTGTGACCGATTTATTTACAGGATTTATGTTTATCCTGAGTATTTTTGGTGGTTTTCCTGAGACCATCCCTGACTGTAACAATTCTGTTCCTGTAACAATCTTTATATTCCCCCAGATGATTCATTTTGGTGATGTCTTATCATGTTTTTAATTGTCTATTGTCTATTGTGTTTTTTTCATATCCAATAAAATTGTCTATATTTGCACATATACTCTTTGTCCTCTTGTGTATACATGTTCTTAGGCCCACAGTAAAAAACAACTTAACATAGTCCTGAATAACCCCTTTAAATCCAATGTGTATGGCCAAAGACAATTTGAAAATCCAGAGGAGAGATACAAGTTGCATCTAGAAACTGGGGTGCAAGTAAGCATGGCTCATCAGCTTTCACATAGCTTCCTATTAAATCTAATGGACTAATCATGCTGTTGTGAAATAGCATGTGGGAACAATTGATTTCCTGGGGTAAACCAGATCACAGGTGATTCAATCATCACTGGGGAGCTGCCACTGGAAAGGAACTTGTCCTGATTCACCCTGATCACAGTTGTAGCTGGAGAAGCTTTACAGTGTGAATGTCCCTCATATCTCACCTTCAGATGTTAAATGGAGGACCAATATTGAATTAAATGGTTATTCTTAAAGGTTAAAATTAAAAGTGCTTGCAAAAACTATCTACTTTACATTTTACTATTAAAAATCCTTTCCCTTGTCAAAAATGGAGGGATATTCAATTTTACCACTTCTCGTTCGTTGCATATCTTATCTGCCACCTCGGCAATCTATAGGTCTAACATGGCTAGTGATTGCAAGTGCATTTCTATAGAACTTGTAAGCATGACTCTAAAACTGACTGGAGCAAACTATCTTCCAATCTGGCCGTATTCACTATCACTGCGCTTTTCTGATGCTGCAGAGGTAAAACTGCTTCTGCTTACAGCAATGTAAAGTGCACAGTCAGGCCAGTGGTACGATAATGCCACCAGTTTGAATCGTCAATCAAGCAGGGGCACATCTGACTCGCCCGCCCCAGGGCCTTAGGTGACTCGGTGTCGGGCCGGACTAGTCCGGGGTAGTCAGCGGTGGCGGCGCCCGACTCCGTGACCCTCGCGGAGTCAATTAATGTGGTGGTATTAGGGAAGATGGTAAAAAAGTTTATATAAGATTCATGACGCCACCTGTGGATTGCGGCTTTGTAGCCGCCGCTGCTGGACGGGACCTCCGGGGCTGGTGTTGTGGCAGCTGAGGTGTTTCTTGCTCCCCGCAGGTGAAACGGGTACCCCGGGGAAACCGTTTGTAAAGTCTATGGTGGAAGTTGATGAGGTGCAGGGCTGACAGGGCAGTGGAAATTAACGGACACAGACAATGATTTCTTTTACCTTCTCCTTTACTTGTCCTCAACCGGTGACCTCCAGGGAGCCTGTTTCAGATGGTAGCAGTGATCCGGTTGGCCTGAAAGCAGTTGGGGGTATCTCCCTGGCCAAGTGAGTATTGAGGCCTTCTCCCTACGCTTTCTTCTCTTCTACAGGACCTCGCTGCGTTGGTTCAACGGAGGCCCTCTCTGCTGGGACTTGTGGTACTTCCCGTTCCTGTATGGTAGGCTGCTCGGGCCTTCATTAATGCCACTTTGCTGAAGACAACACTTGGATCCTAAAGTGCGGCTGTACCTTCAGGTTGTTTTGAGGCCAAGGGACCTGCAGTCCTCCTGCCATTCGGATTCGGTTACCAGGACTCAAGCACCCTGGCAACCACGGACTCCAATGTCCGATTTTTCGCGTTTTCTTCTGAGGCGAGCTGGTTCAGCTCCGCTCTCCCCAGAATCTTCCTCCTGTGCCTCTCTCTGGACCTTGCTTTTCTGGGCTGAGCTATCTTAGCCCAGGACACCAGCTCGCATGTCCGCACTACTCCAGTTCCTCACTCAAGCTCCTCTCTCCTCAGCCGTCTGCTTTCAACTCCTGACTGGACTGGACTCCTGTCAACTGTCACTTTTCTCTCTAACTGGAAAACTCACTCAGACCAGACCTGGCTGGTTCTAACTGGTTCTCCTCACTACCCCTCCCCAGGTCAGAGCTCCCCCTGCTGACCTGAGTGGGAACTACATTGTTTGTAGGTAATTACTGGCCAAGGGACTGCCCCCTCTTGCTTCCAGGCTTAAGGTCCAGTCACACTAAGCAACTTACCAGCGATCCCAACAACGATAGGGATCGCTGGTAAGTTGCTAGGAGGTTGCTGGTGAGCTGTCACACTGCGACGCTCCAGCGATCCCACCAGCAACCTGACCTGGCAGGGATCGCTGGAGCGTGGCTACACGAGTTGCTGGTGAGCTCACCAGCAACAAGTGACCAGCCCCCAGTCTCCTAGTTACAGCACACATCAGGTTAATTAACCCGATGTGTGCTGCAGCTAAATGTGCACAGAGCAGGGAGCAGCGCACACTGAGTGCTGGCTCCCTGCTCTCCTACTTACAGCACACATCGGGTTAATTGCCTGATGTGTGCTGCAGCTAAATGTGCACAGAGCAGGGAGCAGCGCACACTGCTTAGTGCTGGCTCCTTGCTCTTCTAGTTACAGCACACATCGGGTTAATTACCTGATGTGTGCTGCAGCTACATGTGCACAGAGCAGGAGCCGGCAGCACAGGCAGTGAGAGCGGAGGAGGCTGGTATCAAAGGTAAATATCGGGTAACCAAGGACAGGGCTTCTTGGTTACCCGATGTTTACATTAGTTACCAGCCTCCGCAGAAGCTGGCTCCCTGCTCACTGCACATTAGTTGTTGCTGTCTCGCTGTCACACACAGCGATCTGTGCTTCACAGCAGGACAGCAACAACTAAAAAATGGCCCAGGACATTCAGCAACAACCAACGACCTCACAGCAGGGGCCAGGTTGTTGCTGGATGTCACACACAGCAACATCGCTAGCAACGTCACAAAAGTTGTTCGTTACCAGCGATGTTGCTAGCGATGTTGCTTAGTGTGACGGGGCCTTTAGTATTGACCTTTGTGGGACAACACTACTGTGGCAACCAGACCGCTGGGGTGCCACACATCCACCTGCAGGAAACCTGGTGCACTTTTGTCAAACATTAGACAACCCTTTTAATGCCCACACATTTGCATATTATGGTATCAAATAACATTTAAACAGAGTTGTGATTTCTACATTTTATATGGAAGCCTGTGCAGTGATTCATATACTCCTAATCCTAAGGCCTTCTGCACATGTCTGTGTTTGTGGAACATGTGGCAACCATTTTTTTCACCAATACCACACATACCCATCATAATCTATGACGCTCTTCACATGTCCATGTTTTAACATGGACCATGTGAACATCCAAAACACATGGAGACATGTCCATTTTTACATTACAAAGTATAGGAGAAACTTTGTAATTTATTTAGTTAATGAATAATGATCAATCTGTGAAAAGCACTGATGACATCGGTACCATTTTTTCATGTACATGTTTAAACACAAACATGTGAAAGAGGCCTAACAAATAGTTAAAGAGGTTGGCCACTACTTTAGCATCCTTAAGATAGGCCATCAACGTCTGATCAGCCGGGGTTCTGCACCCAGCACCTCTGATGATCAACTGTTCTTGGTGCCATCATCAACAGCAGGCATATGGAATTGCTCAGTTCAAGAGCTACCCCATGAACTGATAATGGTTGCTGCCGGGTACTGCACATCCACCTCCTACTGATTTGAATGGGAGGCAGATGTGCAGTACTCGGACGCAGCCACAATCAGAAGACAGGGAAAGCTATGGAACTGAGCATTTCTGGCCACCTGCTATTGCTGCCGGCAATAGAGAAGCTGATTGGTGGGGGTACCGGATGTCGGACCCCAGCCAATCGGATATTGATGACCTAGACCATCAATGTTAAAATAGTGGATAACCTCTTTAATCTTTCAGGGGGAAGATAAAGTTGACTTCACATTTCAAGTAAAAGGCACTTCATGTAATACATGGCTGCCTTGAGTCCATCATTTTGTCAGTGTCTCTCCATTCCACTTGATAGAGTGGAGTCTTGATATGTGAATTCCTCAATGAGATTCACTTGCCCTATTAGGGTTTTTTGTTGAGCTTAATGTGAGCTACAAATTCGCATGTCATACATCAATTCTATGATAACCATAGAAAATTAGTATATGATTTATAAAAACGAAAAATAAATAAATATGATCATGATAATTGAGGAGCAGAAGTGAAGAAACATTGACCTTCCTAACTGATATTGACTGTAAAAAGTTGTTGGTCTTCACACTTGGGTTCTGCAGAATAAACTACATATAATCAATATACCTGTAGGACCATCTAGCCTAAAGGCCCCGTCACACACAGAGATAAATCTTTGGCAGATCTGTGGTTGCAGTGAAATCATGGACATATTGTTCCATTTGTACACAGCCACAAACCTGGCACTGATTGTCCACAATTTCACTGCAACCACAGATCTGCCGCAGATTTATCTGTGTGTTTAGTACATAATGGCTGTAGCTGGCCAAACATTGTAATTGCATGGTAGCATTAACAAATCAGAGCCTTAGGTCTTGTAGACGGTGTAATCCTATCTCTAGCTGACATGCTCATACTGCTTTATGAGTAGACTTTGACATCACCTCATTTATCACTCAAAGGTAATGGTTGCAAAAGTGTTTGCCTGTTATTTGCAGCCGTACTGTACTGCTGAGACAGACCTGTAATCCTCTGAGAGCCTATTACCTCTGGAGAAAGCTTGAGATGGAGGAGGGGAGAATAGGCGGCTTTGTCATCCTACTGATCTGCAGGCAAATTAAGAGAACACAATGTATAATAGCTCAGATGTGGATCATGTGTATATGGAAGAGATCTCTCATAATATAGAGATGTTATTAGAATTGTGCGTTATAAATTTGTTTTTGAGCTTGAATATTGAACTATAATGTACGTTACGTTACAATTCTAACATGCATTTCTAATATATGACAAGTAGAGTCCAGCACCATTCGCATGGCACAATTCAAATCCGGGGACAAACAAAAATCGACTTGTTGAGGCATATTCAGGTGCTCCAGCTTGCACAACGAAGTAAAAAGAAGGAAAAAAGGTGGCACTCACCATCCCATAAGAAAATAAAAATGTATTCAAAATACTGTAAAAACATGGATGCGGGTGCAAGTGGGCGGGTGGGGACAACGGCCATTTTGCACACAAGTGCTGTTCAACAGGTCCAAATATGGGATGACGTGTCCCTGCTTCCTTTAGAAAGCCCATCTCTTTAAGAAATAATCATCAGACGTATATGGAACATGTATAAAAACATCATAGACTACATCAAACAATTCATAAAAACACTGATATACTGTATACCTGAACATGAGGTTATTAGTTTGACATTCTGATCAGACTGTACGAAGCCCACTGTCACGTCATGGTGAACCTCTGAGTGGGTCCCTGACTTATTTAAAGCCTTTAAAAAATTAAAATAATAAGAATGGAAAAACCCCGCCCCTGGAAGTGACCTGGTTATGGCTGGCTGTATGTGGGCGGAGACCCGAATTGTCCAATCAGTGACTTCCATTGGGGTTCAAGTCAAGTCCAGGTCCCAAACCGAACTTTATCTAAAGTCCGGCTTAACCTGCTGAACTGAACTTCTATGAGTCGACCAAACCTTTTTACTCTTTATATCTTTATATCTGTGCTGTTCCTTTTTCCAGATGAACATGTGCTAATTAAAAGGACTTTGTTGGCAAGTTTTTGATATATAAACTCAAGCCAGCATGATGCAAGGGTTAAAACAGAAGGCTCAAGCATGCCTGTTTTGTCACTGTATAATCTTTTGTTTATTTGCTACGTTTGTTTTATCAGGGACCCTTATCATTGGTGTGGCTGGCTGGCATGCCCTCTGCTGTGATTGACACCTCACAGTCAATGTCCAATTTCTATTGAGAGCCTGGTCAGAACAATTCTCCCAGCTCAGTAAACTCAATTCTTAGCTAATGTCAGAATGGCTGCATCCAGTAATTTAAGTTGAACATGGTCAATTTCAGAATCTCTTTGCCTACAACATGCTGCTCTCAGATGAAGTAGCAAAAACCTGCTTACAGAGTCCCTCTAAAAGGGAGTTTTCTGTTACAATAAGTTGTCACCTATCCAAAGAATAGGTAATAACTTGTAGATTAGGGGAGGTCCAACCTCTGAGATCCCAGAAACTATTCTTAAAATACTCAAGCCAAAAGAAAATGAACAGAACAGCGGTCACATATGCACAATGCCTTTCCCTCAGATAGGGCACAGAAGAGCCTTGTGCCAGCAAACAGTTGTGCTCCCACCGATCTACACATTGTGACCTCTTCTGTGAATAAGTGATAACTTTTTGTATCTAGAATTCCCCTTTAATTTGAAAGGGGAGGGGATTGTAATGCCATAAAACTTACAGAAACCCTGGGCATATAAAACATTTAGCATGTATGTAAATGCAGTACCTGCGACTAAGGACTAACGTCCGAAACGCGTTAGTGTCCTGTGTTTTATGATGTTTTAAAAGAAGAAAAAAATATAAAATAACTTGAGCGTTTCATTCATATTGGTGCTGGACAAACATTTTTCTTTGCCAACATTTTAGACACTGTAAACTTACATTAGACTGTCAAACTGATTCATGTAGTTTGGAAATGTGATGCTTTTTTATACTGTCTAGTTTGCTTACATCATTTTTTAGTTATTCCACTACATTACTCCAAATTGTGGGTCAGTTAAGTGAACAGGTACATACATCCTATAAAGAAAGGTCCTTTCATTATATGGCTTATGGATGTATGCTTTCAATTACTACGTACGATATAGTAAATTGCCCTGTAGGAAGAAATATGAATAATTGATTTAGTTTTGTCTGTATTGTGTTCCTGGCCTTAGACAAAAATAAAGGTTAACTATTAAATATATAAAGGATCAGCTAAGGCTCAGCTTACAATAGTCCTATAAGCAAAAAACCACAGCAGTACAAATGCTGCACACGCAGGATCTGTTGGTATCTGATAAGCCTTCAGAATAATATGTAATCTTCATATTTTGATTATGAATCGTCATCATTTTAGAATTAATTTAATGATTCCTAATGTTTGAACGGATTTCAGGTTGACGGTATCCAGTTATTTTTTTTCTACAATTATTGTGAGGGTTCATTATTGCCAGTGAAACATGAATTTTGCTTATGTTGCACATTTTTGAATTATTCATCTTGGTTAAATGAAGATAAAAATACAATGTTTAAGTCACATCTATTTTTAAAGATTCTCAAATTTGCAGAGTACCACAAAAAAAAAGACTTATCTATTCAATGGCAGAGATTAGAGATCTTTTGTTCATGATGGGAACAGGTCCAACCGAGAATTTGTGCATTGTTAAAATATTGTCCTTGGTCTGGAGCTGATGATAGCTGTTACTTTGGGATTTCTGGCATATGAGCAAAGATTAGTGTTAAAAGGAATGTGTCGTAAAAAATAGAATGAAACATTAGAGTTTTATTTTAGATGTTTAAAGTATATATTAAGTGCTTTGCAGACGTTTTTTAGGTAGGTGTGGGAAAAGTTCTGCAAAGTAAGGCTAAGTTCACATGTCCTGTAGTCATCCGTTAGAACGGATCCGTTGGGAAACTGATTTCTGCCAGAACCGTTTTTTTTAACATGGGAGTCAATGGACAATGTATCAGTTAATGGATTGCTACTTAGCCATCCAAGGTACTTGCATTTGTAATGAATCTGTTGTTTTCTTAATGGATCCATTGCAGATGGACGATAAACAGCAATCCATTAGAAGATCCGTTGTCCATAGACTCCCCATGTTCAAAACGGATCCGTCCAAGATCATTTTGCAAACGTATCTCTAACGGATCCATGATAACTGATGACTACAGGACATGAGAACCTATACTAAGAATGGCTTCAAAAATAGAATTCTTAATAGTTTATTTGATCAATTAACAAAATGCAAATGGTGACATCCAATATTAATTTTAATTACATGTTTCTTTTTATAAAAAAAAATTTTCTTTAATTTTAGGCATTCTTACAATGCAGTATTTTTTCTTTACTTACCAAAAACGTTTTCTTAGTACTATATTATATATATACAGTATATACACGAGAGAGAGAGAAGAGAGAGAGAGGAGAGAGAAGAGAGAGAGAGGAGAGAGAGGAGAGAGAGGAGAGAGAGAAGAGAGAGAGAAGAGAGAGAAAAGAGAGCGAGAAGAGAGAGAGAGAGGAAAGAGAGGAGAGAGAGAGAAGAGCGAGAGAGGAGAGAGAGGAGAGAGAGAGGAGAGAGAGGAGAGAGAGAGGAGAGAGAGGAGAGAAGAGAGAGAGAAGAGAGAGTGAGAGAGAAAGAGAGAGAGAAGAGAGAGAGAAGAGAGAGAGAGGAGAGAGAGGAGAGAGAGAGAAGAGAGAGTGAGAGAGAAGAGAGAGAGAGAAGAGAGAGAGAGAGATGAGGATATTGTTTTTGATCACATTGCAAACTTCATTTTGGCAGTCTATAATTTGTGAAATTTGTTAGACTCGTGCTGGACTTATTTCCAGTCCTGGTTTGCACAGGCTGAGCAGGAACAGGAGAGCTAAGTACGCAGAGTTGAATTCCACATACATGGCACCATGCTCCTTCAGTAATATAGTACAAGCCTAAAACTGCGCTTGTCGGGAGCATCTGCAGTTTAAAGCTGGCATGCCCAGAGCACAGGGTTTGGGGTCGAGACCGTAACTCCTACCTGGTTTGTTTAATTGTTGTGCACTGACATATTACACAGAAGAAAATGCATTTAGCAGCCCACAGTCTCAGCAAAATGCATAAATGAAATACAAAGGTATAACAAAACTTTTTTTTTCTTAATAAAAGCACATTTTTCTTCATATAAACACAACATTTAAAAAAAATCTCTTTCTTTAAACACTGTACCTGTGCTTGACAGAAGAACTTGTATTCTTTGTCATTCCTTGGGGAGATGGATGAGTTTGGATTTCTATCCGTTTTAGCTCCTTTGTGGTCCACTTACTGATGTATGGTCAGGATAGGCTTCATGCACATATGGAGCCTGTATAGAGGCACACAAAGTTACAAAACACTATAGAGTTACATAGTGATCATACAACTCTGTGTTACAGAGGATATTTCTAAAATATGGCATCTGATGGAGCATTTTTGTATTCTGTATACCGTAGATACTGCTGTATGACATTGAAGACCGCTGTGGACTTTGGTCCATATTACATCAATGCACACCTTGGTGCTGTAATGTTTCTTTACACAAGCCTTTAGGCTATGTGCGCACTAGAAAAGTGATTTTTCTCAAGAAAATTTCTTGAGAAACTTCTGGGAGTTGAAGATTTCCGCACCTGCGGAAAAATCCGCGGGAAAAACGCATGCGGATTTGCCGCGGATTTGCCGCGGATTTACCGCAGGTTGGTCCCTGCGGTTTTGCAATAAATAATATAGATAATCGATAGACAGATAATGGATAGAGTGAAAGATGGATAGATGAATAGTTAGATAGGCCTGTTTCACACGTCAGTGATTCTGGGACATTTGTGCTTTTTTTTAAACGTACCAGAATCACTGACATACGCAGACCCATTATAATGAATGGGTCTGCTCACACGTCAGTGATTTTTCACTGCACGTGTCTCAGTGCGGCGTACCCGCGTGTCCGTGATTGCCGCACGGAGACATGTCCATTTTTTTCTGGCATCACTGATGTCCCACAGACCACGCAGTGGTGTGGTCCGTGAAACACGTGCCAGAAAAAAACGTGCTTTTAAAATAAAAAACATTTTTACTCACCCGGCTTCAGCGGTGCTCTCTGCAGCCCGTGCAGCTTGCTGCTTCTGAGCCGGCTCATTACTGTCGCGCATATTCATGATGCACGACACAGCCGACCCGGAAGCAGCTGCTGCGGGGGTCAGCGCCGGCCGGATGCTGCACCGCGGGAGCGATCAGCACCAAGGACAGCGGGAGCGCGCACAGGTGAGTTGATTTCTAAGTGCAATCACGGGCCACGGAGAACGGAGCCCGGATTGCACTTAGACAACCCACGTGTGCCGTAATTCACGGCACACGGAGGGACATGTGCGTGTTTTACACGCTAGTGAAAAACGTCAGTGTTTTTCACTGACGTGTGAAACGGACCATAGATAGATAGATAGATGAGAAAGACCTATATAACGTCCCACCCCCCTGCATTTTCTAAGCTAGCACCCTTTAGTGACTTTTATGTGGCACTAAAGGGTGCTTAGCCTTGTATTTAGCCATAAAATAAATAAATAATTAATTTAAAAAAAAACGACATCAGGTCCCCCCATCTTTTGTAGCCAGATAGGGTAAAGCAGACGGCTGCAGCCTGCAAACCACAGCTGACAGCTTCACCTTGGCTGGTAATCCAAAATAGAGGGCACCCCACGCTGTTATTTTACATTAAATAAATAATTTAAAACAAAAAACGTGGGGTCCCCCCCAAATTGGATCACCAGCCAAGGTAAAGCGGACAGCTGTGGTCTGGTATTCTCAGACTAGGGAGGTCCACTGTTATTGGACACTCCCCAGCCTAAAAATAGCAGGCCGCAGCCGCCCCAGAAGTGGCGCATCCATTAGACGTGCCAATCCTGGCGCTTCGCCCCAACTCATCCCGTTGCCCTGGTGCGTTGGCAAACGAGGTAATATATGGGGTTGATGCCAGATGTGTAATGTCACCTGGCATCAAGCCCTGGGGTTGGTGAGGTCAGGCGTCTATCAGATACCCGACATCACCAACCCAGTCAGTAACAAATAAAAAATAGACAAAAAAAGTTTTATTTGAAAAAACACTCCCCAATACATTCCCTTTTTAACCAATTTATTGAAAAGAACAATCAATTCCACGTTCGGCGTAATCTAATAAGGGGGGGGTGCACGGTGATCCATACCATAGTCGCTGTCGCAGTCAATGAAGAACAGAATGTTCCCCATTGGCTGGGAGAGCAATGCAGTGACCTGAGCTAACATCAATAGCCCAGCTCACTGCAGGGGATGCCGAGCGCTGCCATCAGGAGCATAGATGAGATCATTACCTTTTGTGATCATCTCCTGTACTGCTGACGTCAGCGCTGTCACTGACTTCTATGCCCGCCGCGTTGTCAGAAGTATCGCGAGAGCCCGTGACGTCACCGCTAGTGACAGTCTCGGGCCGCTCGTGAGACGGGCATAGACAGCAGTGACAGCGTGACGTCAGGAGGCAGGAGATCGTCACAGCAGGTAATGATCTCACCTCCTGACAGCAGCGATCGTCATCCCCGCGGCTCCCAGCACTGCAGGGTGTCACATTGTGATCCTGTCACTCCTTCACCTACGGTATGTACCACCTATCTCTCTGTTGTTGCCAACTATGTTTACCTGCTGCGCTCCTCTTTTCCCTCCTTTTTTCACTGCTCTCCTTTTGTCTCTCTCACGTTCTTTCTCTCTTTTTCCTTTCTTTCCTTCTCCCTCTTTCCCTCTCTCTTTTCCCCTTCTTTCTCTCCCTCTCTTTCTCTCTTCCTCTCTCTCCCCCTCTCCTTCTTTCTTTTTCTTTCCTTCTCTCTCTTCCTCTTTCTTTCCCTCTCCTTTCTTGCTCCTCTCTGTCTCCTTCCCTCTCTCCCTGGCCCCCTCTCTCTCTCTCTCCCTCTCTCTTTCTCTCCCTCTCTCTTTTTTTCTCTCTCTCTTCCTTTATTTCTCTTTCTCTGTCCTTTTTCATCCCCTCTTTTTCTCTTTCTTTCTCCCTCTTCCCTTCCTTCTCTCCCCCTCTCCCTCTCTACCTCTTTCCCTCTCTCTCTCTCTCCTTGTTCTCTTTCTCTCTTTCTTCCCTTCTTTTCTCTCCTTTCTTTCTCTCTTTTTTCCCCTCTTTTTTTTCCCTCTTTTTCTTTCTCCCTCTCTCTTTCCTTCTCCCTCTCTCCCTCTTTCTCTCCCTCTCTCCTCCTCTCCTTTTTTCTCCCTCTGTTTTCCTCTCTCTCTTTTTTTTTTCTCTCTCTTCATCTCCCTCTTCCTTTCTTCTTCTCTCTCTTGTTTCCTTTTCTTTCTTTCTCTCCTTGGTAGTGATACTAGCTCCGGCTGTTCAGTTTGGTTTTTACAAGCAACTTATCTATGTCACTTGACCATTATTATCTCCCATGGTACGTAATATGTTACTTTACCTGTACTAATTATTCTTTTTCTATGTAATTAAGAGCACACTCTGCAATACGTGTGGAACCTTACCTCTATTTGTCCACCTCCGGTTGTCCTTCGAGACCCGTGTTTCCTTACTCTGACCAGTGATGTACAGTTAGGTCCAGAAATATTTGGACAGTGACACAATTTTCGCGAGTTGGGCTCTGCATGCCACCACATTGGATTTGAAATGAAATCTCTACAACAGAATTCAAGTGCAGATTGTAACGTTTAATTTAAAGGTTTGAACAAAAATATCTGATAGAAATTGTAGGAATTGTACACATTTCTTTACAAACACTCCACATTTTAGGAGGTCAAAAGTAATTGGTCAAATAAACCAAACCCAAACAAAATATTTTTATTTTCAATATTTTGTTGCTAATCCTTTGGAGGCAATCACTGCCTTAAGTCTGGAACCCATGGACATCACCAAACGCTGGGTTTCCTCCTTCTTAATGCTTTGCCAGGCCTTTACAGCCGCAGCCTTCAGGTCTTGCTTGTTTGTGGGTCTTTCCGTCTTAAGTCTGTATTTGAGCAAGTGAAATGCATGCTCAATTGGGTTAAGATCTGGTGATTGACTTGGCCATTGCAGAATGTTCCACTTTTTTGCACTCATGAACTCCTGGGTAGCTTTGGCTGTATGCTTGGGGTCATTGTCCATCTGTACTATGAAGCGCCGTCCGATCAACTTTGCGGCATTTGGCTGAATCTGGGCTGAAAGTATATCCCGGTACACTTCAGAATTCATCCGGCTACTCTTGTCTGCTGTTATGTCATCAATAAACACAAGTGACCCAGTGCCATTGAAAGCCATGCATGCCCATGCCATCACGTTGCCTCCACCATGTTTTACAGAGGATGTGGTGTGCCTTGGATCATGTGCCGTTCCCTTTCTTCTCCAAACTTTTTTCTTCCCATCATTCTGGTACAGGTTGATCTTTGTCTCATCTGTCCATAGAATACTTTTCCAGAACTGAGCTGGCTTCATGAGGTGTTTTTCAGCAAATTTAACTCTGGCCTGTCTATTTTTGGAATTGATGAATGGTTTGCATCTAGATGTGAACCCTTTGTATTTACTTTCATGGAGTCTTCTCTTTACTGTTGACTTAGAGACAGATACACCTACTTCACTGAGAGTGTTCTGGACTTCAGTTGATGTTGTAAACGGGTTCTTCTTCACCAAAGAAAGTATGCGGCGATCATCCACCACTGTTGTCATCCGTGGACGCCCAGGCCTTTTTGAGTTCCCAAGCTCACCAGTCAATTCCTTTTTTCTCAGAATGTACCCGACTGTTGATTTTGCTACTTCAAGCATGTCTGCTATCTCTCTGATGGATTTTTTCTTTTTTTTCAGCCTCAGGATGTTCTGCTTCACCTCAATTGAGAGTTCGTTAGACCGCATGTTGTCTGGTCACAGCAACAGCTTCCAAATGCAAAACCACACACCTGTAATCAACCCCAGACCTTTTAACTACTTCATTGATTACAGGTTAACGAGGGAGACGCCTTCAGAGTTAATTGCAGCCCTTAGAGTCCCTTGTCCAATTACTTTTGGTCCCTTTAAAAAGAGGAGGCTATGCATTACAGAGCTATGATTCCTAAACCCTTTCTCCGATTTGGATGGGAAAACTCTCATATTGCAGCTGGGAGTGTGCACTTTCAGCCCATATTATATATATATAATTGTATTTCTGAACATGTTTTTGTAAACAGCTAAAATAACAAAACTTGTGTCACTGTCCAAATATTTCTGGACCTAACTGTACGTTCCATCCGCAGTATTCCTTCATGAATATTTGTATATATTTCTGTGTATCACCTGTACATAATGCACTCACTATTGTTATTGTCTTCACACCTTTTCAGGCAACAACCTTGAGAAAGGCTCTATGCCGAAACGTTGGTGCTGTTGCTCTGGTTAGGTTCCTTTTGCAGTGTGTCAGTCAATAAATTCACTTACGCATATTTCCCTTTTGTCTTCATTCGAGTGCTGGGGTTCACTTTACTATACTGCAGGGTGTCAGTGTCTGCCTGTGCTGCCGCGTGACAGGCTGCTGACACTGCGGGCAGACACTGACACCCTGCAGTGCAGTGTCAGTATCTGCCTGTGTCAGTGTCTGCCTGCGCTGCAGCGTGACACGCTGCCGATACTGCGGGCACACACTGACACTGCAGTGCAGGCAGCCGCGAGGCTGGAGCGGGACACAGACTGCACGGGCACCTGGAGGTCGCACGGAAGTGCTTCTGTGCGGCGTCCAGGCAGTGTGACGTCTGTGTTTACTCTGCTCCGCTTCCTCTTCCTGGCATAATGACATCGCTTCCTGCAAAACCGCAGGCAGCGATGAGCATTACCGCAGGTAAATCGCGGCTATACCGGGGGTATACCGCACATCATTTGCTATCTGGGGTATACCCCCGGAATTTCGCGATTACATTACAGTGAATGGAGTGAAATTCCGGGGGTATACCGCAGGTACCTGCGGAAAATAATGGACATGCTCATTTTCTCAAGAAAGTTTCTCGAGAAAATTTTCTCAAGGAAATTTCTTGAGAAAAATCCGCAGTGTGCGCACAGCTATTTTTTTTTCTCATAGGATTTGCTGGGAAATGTCTGCTCGAAGATTGCAGACATTTCTCAAGAAATTTCCGCAGCAAATCCGCGGGTAAATCCGCGGGCAAAACGGCCTAGTGCGCACAGAGCCTTAGTCTCTAAGAACGAATCACTATGTGCTCTATTACTCCAGATAAGTCTTGTCTTGACATGTTGTCATTATATAAGAGCCGAGAACAGATTGATAGTATCACTCAGGCCACAACCATTTAGCACAGGTTTCACATTTGTGTCCATGAGTGTCACTGCTGGTTTTAAATACAGACAAGGACAATTTGTTTACCGACAAACCCAGCTAAGCCTCTCAAGAATACTGTACATCTCTAATTTGGGTCTCGGTATTGTTGAGTCTCCCTGTTCCTATATTGCACCATGTTTAAGTCTTGCTTTGGACCAGCAATAGATTCCATGTGTATTTATGCTTTCTGATTGAATGTTTTAGATCAGAATATCCAATGGTAAAATAATGCAGTGCAAGGAATAATTTCTTAAAAAAATATATCTTTTAATTGCAGGGTTCAGCTGATTCCTACACAAGTCGTCCATCGTTAGACTCCGACGTGTCACTGGAGGAGGATCGGGAGGCTGCCCGCCGCGAGGTGGAGAGGCAGGCTCAGCAACAGCTTGACAGAGCCAGGGTATGTATCTGTTGGCCAGCTATTTCCAGGAGATAAGTGGGGCCATTGGTTTCCTATTATTTGCGTTTATCATAAGACATGTCCTAGATATTTCGTAATGAATCTCCACAATGTGTTTAAAATGTTCTATTTGTTTTTTTCTTACAATTATACTGGTAATTTAAGTCTTTTATTTTCTAAGAGCTCCACAAAATGTTTTTACGAATCTTTATTTCATATAATACAATTAAAAACACATAAAGGAATACTCCCAAAAAAATCATTTTTCGGCAACATTTAGTTTGGTTTACATTTAGGTTGGTTTAACAGAGAGTCAGGTAGATTTACAGTCCCTTAGATTATTTAAAAAAGGAACCTATTTTAGAGGGAGGGTTGTTCACACAGGAATACCCAAGGTATCCCTCAACCATGGGAATGTATTCCACTATTTCCAGCAGTCCCATTAACCATGAATGGACTGGAGGCTAGGCATGTGTACTGCCCCGCGAGCTCGGCTGCGAGCGCCGAGCCACTCGGATCCGTGCTCGTACTGCGGGTGGTGGCCCGAGACTCTCACGGACCCGGGGGTCACGTCACTCTGCAAGGGAGTTGGCGCTACACGCGGGGATTTGAGTGATGAGTTCCACGGCCGGGCCGCGGTGGTTTGGTTTTGGATGTTAGTTCGTGACACCACCCACGGGTTGTGGTGATTGTAGACACCACCACTACGGTGAAGGTATGGGGGCTCCCGAGAGCGGTGTAATGGCGCAGATAGGTGTTGACCCCCTCCGTGCGTAGGGGGTGTTGGTCCCGGGGCCCGGTAGGCGAGGGCCGGGGTGCAGGGTGAAGTGTTGCGGTGCAGTGCGGTGTGGTGCCTGATGGCACTGGTGTAGTCACTCTGACACAAGACACTGGAGTCTCTGGTAAACCAAACGGAGTGATGAACGGGGCCCGCAGCCTGCTACAGCTTCTCCCAGAATAGGTTGGTGGTTTCCGCCTTTCTCCTGCACCCCTGTGTGTAAATGTTTGACTCCTATGCCTAGACACCGGTAGTCCGCTCCCCGACTTGCATATGCCGGAGGAGCCCGTTTGCCCGCAGATGCTGGCCTTCGGGTCTCTATACCTTGGCGGTGGCTTTACCCTGTTTGGTTGGGCTGTTGTCTTCTAAAGGGACTTGTGTGGGATAGGTCCTTAAGTCCAGTCCGCAATCAGTTGATTCGACTCGGCCCTGTCGGTTCAGGGCTTTGTACTGGGTCTGAGTACCCTGCCTGGTGCTCCGCTATCCAGTTGGCTCCCCGGTTTGGTTCTGGTGGGCCACTACCCTGTCCCGGTCCCTTACGGTTCCACCGGTCATATTCCCGGTCTCCTGCAGGCGGCCACCACCGTCTGCCTCCTTGCCAATGGCGACTGGGCTCCAACCCAGCCACCTGGTAGTCTCTTATCAGGGCACAGACACAGGACTGCCCGTGACCTTGACTGCCCTAGACTTGCACTTGAACTACTCTGTCTGTTTTCCCGCCTCCAGGCCTGTGAACTCCTCGGTGGGTGGAGCCAACCGCCTGGCTCTGCCCTCCCTGGTGTGGACATCAAACTTGGAGGGTGGTGACAAGGTTTTTAGTTTGACTGGTGTTACCTAACTGGGATGGGGTGTGGTGTTGTGTGTGACTATCTGGGACTACCCGACTAGTCCGGGGCGTCACATTCCCCCTTGGTTTAATGCAGACCGTCCTCGGGCTGCCCGTCCATCACAGGTTTATTTTTGTTTTTCTGAAAGATAGAAACGGAACATAATACAAGCATAATAACATTTCAACATTTTTATCTTTTGGATCTTCCCATTCGGGAAATAGTAAGAATAAAGTCGGGCTCAACTGGTTATATGGGGGAGGTGCTATAAAGGAAAAAATCTCCAGATACTGTGATAAATCCCAAGCACTCAGTCGGATACAAGAATAATGCAAAAGTTTTTTATTTGTGGATTGTAAGCAAAAAGAACCACTACCAGTAGAGCAAAGCCAAGCCAACGTTTCGGCCTATGTTAGGCCTTTGTCAAGGTCTTGCCTATAAGAAATGATAGAGATTATTTACACACCAAAAGTGACATGACAAAAAATTACTTTACATATTTACAGATAATGTATATACACATACTTATGTGAGAGACCAATTAGTATGGACGAGTTAGACGTCCACAGATTCTATCGTAGGTAGGGCGTTTTTACTTTTCCAGCGTAGTTCGCTAAACGGAAAGGAGGAATATTTTTAGCACCAAAGGTACAGTATAACAAAGCCATATAGAAGGCACAAGCTTGCGTTGGTATAGTCGCAGAATCAAAAAGGCTTTCCAATAGTCAAATAACAATGTTACAGAGGTATAACATGCAAATGCGAGCAGACCGTCTGCTAGTGGGGGGATAAAATCGTATGAGCAGCGTCTTACTGAGCAATCACAGGTAGCGGGAAAAATACCCTTGGAATAGGCGTCATTGTGATAGTATGAGTCCAGGAGGCAGTAACCAGGAGGAGGTATCTGACTAGACAATAGATAAGCTAGTTGGGAAGCATTGTGGTACGGTTACTATCCAGCCTATGATAGGCATGAACGGACGTTAGGTTGGCTACAAAATAGGTTTGTGTCAGGATATGTGAGCATTTTTGTGGGAAACATGAGGTCACAGGAGAGAACAAAACATACCCACAGTCAGGGAGAAGCGAGACGCTATTGGTGAGGTAGAGGAAGTGCCTGAGGAAAAAAGGAAAATAAGAGAATGCTAAATGGCTGTATCAAGAAAAGCTAAAACCAGGTATGCAATATATAAAGCAGAGCATGAGAAAATATAGCAGTTTATGTAAAAGGCAGGATTTTACCTTTAGGGCATATGGCCTGGGGACAGAGTCCCAAAGAACAACCAAATATAGGTATACAGTATACAAGGTAGAGCATGTAAGTAAATGGCAAAGTGTATGATAAGGTAGGATTTCACCTTTAGGGTATATTGCATTGGCACAGTGTCTCAGAGAGAAATCAAACACAGGTGTGCAGTGTACAAAGTAGAGCATGTAAGTATGTTGCAGAGTGTATGAAAAGGCAGGATTTTACCTTTAGGGCATCAGGCATGGGGACGGGGTCCCAGTGGAGCAGGCAGGAGGCGTGTGGCGTTGTGCTGCGTTGAAGAGCGGCCATTTAAAGGGGTGGCCGGCACTTCCTGGTGTGAGCCATGTGCGTCACCGCGCATGCGCGCGTGACGTCAGCGGTGACGCGAGCACGTGTCTGCGCATGCGTGACGCGTCATCACAGTGGGAAGGACAGGACCATAGATGGGCGGTGTGTGTGTGTGTGTGTACTGTGCGCGCTCTGCGTGCGCGCGACATGTCAGAGGGGGGAGATAGAATAGAGCAGTAGATGGGTGGAGTGTGCACGTGTATGCGCGCGCGTGCGCCGCGTCATGAACGCGGCGCACGCGCGCGCATACACGTGCACACTCCACCTGTCCTGTCCTTCCCACTGTGATGACGCGTCACGCATGCGCAGACACGTGCTCGCGTCACCGCTGACGTCACGCGCGCATGCGCGGTGACGCACATGGCTCACACCAGGAAGTGCCGGCCACCCCTTTAAATGGCCGCTCTTTAACGCAGCACAACGCCACACGCCTCCTGCCTGCTCCACTGGGACCCCGTCCCCATGCCAGATGCCCTAAAGGTAAAATCCTGCCTTTTCATACACTCTGCAACATACTTACATGCTCTACTTTGTACACTGCACACCTGTGTTTGATTTCTCTCTGAGACACTGTGCCAATGCAATATACCCTAAAGGTGAAATCCTACCTTATCATACACTTTGCCATTTACTTACATGCTCTACCTTGTATACTGTATACCTATATTTGGTTGTTCTTTGGGACTCTGTCCCCAGGCCATATGCCCTAAAGGTAAAATCCTGCCTTTTACATAAACTGCTATATTTTCTCATGCTCTGCTTTATATATTGCATACCTGGTTTTAGCTTTTCTTGATACAGCCATTTAGCATTCTCTTATTTTCCTTTTTTCCCCAGGCACTTCCTCTACCTCACCAATAGCGTCTCGCTTCTCCCTGACTGTGGGTATGTTTTGTTCTCTCCTGTGACCTCATGTTTCCCACAAAAATGCTCACATATCCTGACACAAACCTATTTTGTAGCCAACCTAACGTCCGTTCATGCCTATCATAGGCTGGATAGTAACCGTACCACAATGCTTCCCAACTAGCTTATCTATTGTCTAGTCAGATACCTCCTCCTGGTTACTGCCTCCTGGACTCATACTATCACAATGACGCCTATTCCAAGGGTATTTTTCCCGCTACCTGTGATTGCTCAGTAAGACGCTGCTCATACGATTTTATCCCCCCACTAGCAGACGGTCTGCTCGCATTTGCATGTTATACCTCTGTAACATTGTTATTTGACTATTGGTATGCCTTTTTGATTCTGCGACTATACCAACGCAAGCTTGTGCCTTCTATATGGCTTTGTTATACTGTACCTTTGGTGCTAAAAATATTCCTCCTTTCCGTTTAGCGAACTACGCTGGAAAAGTAAAAACGCTCTACCTACGATAGAATCTGTGGACGTCTAACTCGTCCATACTAATTGGTCTCTCACATAAGTATGTGTATATACATTATCTGTAAATATGTAAAGTAATTTTTTGTCATGTCACTTTTGGTGTGTAAATAATCTCTATCATTTCTTATAGGCAAGACCTTGACAAAGGCCTAACATAGGCCGAAACGTTGGCTTGGCTTTGCTCTACTGGTAGTGGTTCTTTTTGCTTACAATCCACAAATAAAAAACTTTTGCATTATTCTTGTATCCGACTGAGTGCTTGGGATTTATCACAGTATCTTCCCATTCGGGAGGCACATACTTGAACGTTACGATAACATTTTAATAACATGGGAACCGGGTCCTCAGTCACCCACCCAAACAACCTAGACCTTGATGCTGCCCCTAAGAAGTGGGCAGCACCCCTTTTCCCCAGTCCAGGAACGGGCCCAGGTGTTTTAGCGGGACATGTGCGGGTTTCACAGTCCTTTCAGAGGCCCCATGTCCAGGGGACCCCTGACTTGGAGGATGGCCACCGGTTGTAGTAGTGGCGGGCCTCGGCCAACAGCTTCCCGCAGGCCTGTCCTCCAGTCTGCCTCTCCGGAGGCGGTGAAACCGGACGGCCAGTTAAGGGAGGCTATTATTTACAAGCCCAAAAGTTTTTGGGTTGGCCTGCAAGTTCTTGGCCTTGTCTTTAAGTAACAGGGGCAACAAAAGTCCTAACGGGGACGGGCAGTCAGGGTCCCAACGGGAACTTCAACATGGTTGCCGGGAACCACTATCGCTCTTTAACTTTCATGTAAATCAGGTGAAAGCCTCGGGTGATCAGTGCTCATTCATTCAGCTATTTACACAATCAACACATTGCACCCCTAAATAGCAGTTTCCCTGTACCTAAGCGGGGGCCTACCTAGGTTAAGGCGTGTGGACCTCCTGGGCCCAATGTTGTCAGTTGGAGGCAATGGGACAGAGGGGAAAACCAGTCCCTCTTCCCGTGTGTCAGGTATGGCAGGTAGAGACCTACGAGTGCGCAGTATAGGTGCATCCCTGGGCGCTTGGTCAGGTGTCTCGCTGGCGGTCGTTTCCGTCTCTCTCTCTTCCACGGGTTGTGGGAACATTACGATGGGAACAATTACGGCGCCATTCTGCATAGGCCAGTCCGCTGGAAAGTCGCACATTACGGTATGAATCACCTCTTTCTTCTTTTCCGGAGCCTCATCCACCAGCCTCAAGGGATCTGGGCATCTCTTTAGGTGGTCCCTGGAAACGGTAGCCGTGGTCTTCCCCTGATCACGACTGATCAGATAGGTCTTCTCGTTCTCCCATCCAGTGGGCTGTATGACATACGGGGTCCTTTCCCATTGATCGTCGAGCTTATGCGTCCTCTTACGCTTCAGTACCACATCCCCGGGTTCAAAGGGGGCAGCCGGAGGCCGCTTGTTGAAGTGCTGCTCTTGCTTATCTCGGCTCTGCCGTAGATTCCTCTCCCCATGCTCCTGGATCTGTCGGTACTGTATCTTCCACTTGGTTTTCCAGTTGTTAGTGGAGGGAAGGGCTTCGGGTGCCTCTATATCCATTTCTAGATCCACGGGCAGCCGTCCCGGTCGGGCTCTCATCAAATATGCGGGCGTGCACTTGGTGGAACTGCAGGGGATGTTATTGTACATGTCCACCAGGTCAGGCAACTTTTCCGGCCACAAGTTCCTTTCCTCCAATGGTAGTGTCTTGAGGAGTTTCAGGACCAGGTGATTCATTTTCTCACACATCCCGTTAGTCTGGGCATGATATGGCATAGTCCGGTTCTTCTTACACCCGTACAATTGACAGAACTCTTGGAACACCTCCGCTTCAAAGGCTGAGCCCTGGTCTGTGAGTACCCTCTCCGGGTAGCCATGCGGTCGGCAGAAGTAGGCCTGGAAGGCTCTAGCTGCAGTACGGCCTGTCAGATCTTTAACAGGGACAACCACCATGAACCTGCAGTAGTGTTTTACAATGGTCAGGGCATATGTATACCCGGTTCGGCTGGGCATGAGCTTGACGTGGTCCACGGCAACCAACTCCAGTGGCTGGTGAGTGACGATCGGCTGTAGGTGGGCCTTCTGGCTGGCTTCGTCCGCCTTCTCGGTGTGCAGGGACCACATTCTCGACACCAGGCCTCCACAGACTCCCACTTCCCACTCCAATAGAACCGCTCTCTCAGCAACATCTCCAGCTTTTTCCAACCAAAGTGTCCGGCGCCATCATGGTAGGCCTGCAGGACCCTGGGCACACTGGCTTGGAGAACCACCACCTGTCGGACCTTCTCATGGGTCTTCGGATTGATCATTTCCCTATACAGCTTCCCCTGATGTAAGTACAGCCGGTTTCTTTCTTTCCACAGCCATTGAGCTTCTGAGGGGGCTGTGGGATCCATCCTGAAGAAGCACTGCGCGATCATAGCTTTAACCAGCTGAACCGCAGGTTCTTGATCCTGGGCTTCCTGCCACCCCTGGCCGGGCAGCGGGTCAAGGTTCACCTGTTGTTGGTTAACACAGGGCCTCTCGTCTCGTGGCTGATGGAATGCGGGTAGCTAGATTTCCTCAAGGTCGTCATCTTCCACCCCTTCTTCGGGCAGGTGCGGCATTCGGGACAGCGCATCCGCATTGGTGTTCTTGCGGCCGGCACTGTACTTGATAGTGAAATCGTAATTGGACAGTCGAGCCATCCACCGCTGCTCCAGGGCACCCAGCTTGGCCGTATCTAGGTGTGTCAATGGATTGTTGTCCGTGTAGGCAGTAAACTTCGCCGCTGCGAGGTAATGCTTGAACCTCTCGGTTATTGCCCACACGAGGGCTAAGAACTCAAGCTTGAAGGAGCTGTAATTTTCAGGGTTCCTTTCCGTCGGCCGGAGTTTCCTGCTAGCGTAGGCGATCACTTTTTCCTTCCCATCTTGTACCTGGGACAGGACCGCACCCAGGCCCACATTGCTGGCGTCGGTGTAGAGGATGAACGGGAGACCATAGTCTGGGTAAGCCAAGATTTCTTCTCCCGTCAGGGCTGACTTCAACTGATGGAAAGACTCCTCATGTTTCTCGTCCCAAACAAACGGGGGACTGGGTACCCTTCCATTCTTGGTCTGTCCCACGAGGAGATCTTGCATGGGCGCGGCCATCTTCGTGTACCCCTTGATGAAACGGCGGTAGTAGCCCACCAGGCCCAGGAACTGCCTCACCTCCCTCACTGTGACTAATCGTGGCCAGCTCTGGATGGCAACAATCCTCTCCGGATCCGGGACCACGCCTTCTGCGCTCACCACATTTCCGAGGTATTGCACTTTGGGTTTCAGCAGATGGCACTTAGAGGGCTTCAGTTTCATCCCGTACTTGGAGAGGGCTGCGAACACTTCTGCCAGGTGCTCCAGGTGGGCCTCATATGTCTTGGAATACACGATCAGATCATCTAGATACAATAGCACAGTCTCGAAGTTGAGATGCGCCAAGCAGCACTCCATGACCGGTTGGAAGGTCCCCGGGGCATTGCACAGCCCGAACGGCATACTGTTGAACTCGCAGAGTCCCATGGGGGTAGCAAATGTGGTCTTCTTTCCGTCTTCCAGTGCAACCGCCACCTGCCAGTATCCACTGGTAAGGTCATGGGTAGAGAAATAATTAGCAGTTTTTAGTGCAGCCAGCGACTCTTCAATGCGGGCAAGAGGGTAGGCATCTTTGTACGTTATCTGATTGATCTTCCGGTAATCCATGCACATTCTCATAGTATCGTCTTTCTTCTTTACCAGCACCAATGGAGCTGCCCAGGGACTACAACTATCCTGGATGACCCCTGCCTCCTTCATGTTCCTCAACATGTCTTTGGCGCATTGATAATGTGCTGGTGGTATCGGCCTATACCTTTCTTTAATGGGTGGGTGTGTGCCTGTGGGGATATGATGTTGAACCCCCTTAATTCTCCCGAAGTCTAGCGGGTGCTTGCTGAAAACCTGCTCATACTCCTGTACTATCCTGTATACCTCGTTTTTGTGGTGTACCGGGGTAGACTCAGTGCCGACATGTAACTCCCGACACCACTCCTCTAGTGGCGTAGATGGGGTGTCACTGCTCAAGTTGTGTGTAGGGGTAGTGGGGGTAGTGTCATGGATGGCGTGGGGGTCTATGGTAAACAGCTTGGCTATGGTGGCGTAGCGGGGGAGCCTAACCTCTTCCTCCCCGCAGTTCAGCACTCTAACAGGCACTCTCCCTTTCTTGACATCAATCACCCCCCTGGCTGCCATTACTGTGGGCCAGTGCTCTGAAGGCGAGGGTTCCACCAACGCCGGGTAATCTCATCCCTGGGGGCCTACTGCTGCCCTACACCAAATCATCATTTCGCTCCTTGGCGGGACCACCAAAGGGGCTGCGTCCATCACCCGCACTCCACCAATCTCTCCACCCGTCAGGTTCGCTTGCTGCCGGTGCAGGAAGGCCCGGATTTCACGCTGTAGGGCCCTCTGCCGACCTCCTCCTGCAGTGGCAGACAGTTGCTGCAGCAAGCTCAACACCTCTCCCATACAGTGCTCAATCACATTGGTCCCTAGGACCACTTTTGGGTTACGGTCACTGGACTCATTCAGCACCACAATCATCCCTTGGCGTTTCAGCTGGGTCCGTCCCACAGTCAGGGTCACCTCCCTGAGTCCCACTTGGGTCATAGGGAGCCCATTGGCCGCAATAACGGTCATGCTATCATCGAGAGGGGCAAGTTCACTATCGGCCCAATATCGCTGGTACAATGAATAAGGCATAGTGGTTACCTGCGATCCAGTGTCCAACAGGGCTATGGTCGGGACGCTGTCCACTGCCAGGGAGATGATGGGGCGGCCTCCTACAAACCGGTCTCTCCAATCAGCCGGGCCATGGGGGTCTACTCCTGAGGACTGGCCCTTGGCCTCAGGGGTTGCTCGTTTAACGGACATCGCCTAGAGTAATGGCCAGGCTTGTTGCACCTGTAGCACACAGGTGGCCCTTACCGCAGGTCGGTGTTTTTCCTCCGCTGCATCCAAGGGACATCCTCTGGACTGTCGGCGAGCTGGATCATTACTGGAGGCTTGACTCTCGGCAGGAGCTTGAGTGCGGTGATCACCTGGGCGAGGTCCTCGCTCATGGGCTGTACTTTTTCGGCCAGCTCATCTCTCACCCCGGCGGGTGCTGCGGGGGCCGGCAGGGCCAGGAGCGGGGGCGCCACCGAGACAGGAGCTGATTCGGCAGGACAAGGGGCCACGTCAGGAGCATCAACATCAAGGGGTTGCAGGGCCTTTATGGCCCGTTCTTTCAGTACCGCAAAGTCCAGCTCAGGGTGCTCCAGGGCCCACAACCGCAGCTGCTTGCGGTCTTCAGCGGACCCCAGTCCCCACAGAAACTGTTCCACCAACATCTTATTGCTGTCGGCCTCGTTGATGGTATCCACCCGCTTCAGGGTTCGGAGGGCCGTCTGCAGGCGCAGGGCATAGTCTCTGATACTGTCTGCGGGTCGCTGCCGACAGTGGTAGAACTGCATCCGTAGCTCGGCTTCGGTGCAGGTCTCAATGGCGGTCTGGAGCTTCTCAAAGATGGTGGTCACCGAGGCCCGGTCCACGTCGGCCCAGGTCTCCATCTCCTGCTCGGCCGCACCGGTCAGCTGCCCCAGCACTACCACTGCACGCTGTCTGCCGGTCATGGCATACATATCGAGAACCGAGCATATCTTTTTTCGGAACGCCTGTAACGTGTCAGGCTTCCCATCGTACAGGGGTAACCAGGCAGCGCCGGGCACGTAGGGCAGAGAGATCGGCATTACCTGGGCGACCGCTGGACCCGCAACCTCCTCCGCTCGTGCGACCGGAGCGGGGGCTATCGCATTTCCGTCTTCGGTCGCCGCCACTCCTGCGGCGGAAGCCCCATTTCCATCTCCGATAGGCGCGGACATTTTCTTTCCGTCCCCCTTGGTGTTTTCCGAGCACTTCACTTGCTTTTTGCTCCGCTCCACTCTCGGGGGCGGGGCTTCGTCTTTGCGCCCTTTCTGTTCAGGGAAGACGGCTTGGGCGGGAACTTTTTGCGCCCAAGATGGCGGATTCTCCAATTTTTCAGCGGGACGCCGCTGGCGATGATCTGAAGGCGCACTTCCACAGGTAAGTGGATGATTCTATCCTGTACGTGACGCCAGAAGAGTCAATGTCTACCGCCCAGCGGGCTCGGCTGTGTCTGCCGAGCCGCTCGGATCCGTGCTCGTACTGCGGGTGGTGGCTCGAGCCTCTCACGGACCCGTGGGTCACGTCGCTCTGCAAGGGAGTTGGCACTACACACGGGGATTTGGGTGATGAGTTCCACGGCCGGGGCCGCGGTGGTTTGGTTTTTGATGTTAGTTCGTGACGCCACCCACGGGTTGTGGTGATTGTAGACACCACCGCTGCGGTGAAGGTATGGGGGCTCCCGGGAGCGGTGTAATGGCGCAGCTAGGTGTTGACCCCTACGTGGGTAGGGGGTGTTGGTCCCGGGGCCCGGTAGGCGAGGGCCGGGGTGCAGGGTGAAGTATTGCGGTGCAATGCAGTGCGGTGCCTGATGGCACTGGTGTACTCACTCTGACACAAGACACTGGAGTCTCTGGTAAACCAAACGGAGTGATGAACGGGGCCCGCAGCCGGCTGCAGCTTCTCCCAGAATAGGTTGGTGGTTTTCGCCTTTCTCCTGCACCTCTGTGTGTAAATGTTTGACTCTTATGCCTAGACACCGGTAGTCCGCTCCCCGACTTGCATATGCTGGAGGAGCCCGTTTGCCCGCAGGCGCTGGCCCTTTGGGTCTCTATACCTTGGCGGTGGCTTTACCCTGTATGGTTGGGCGGTTGTCTTCTAAAGGGACTTGTGTGGGATAGGTCCTTAAGTCCAGTCCACAATCAGTTGATTCAACTCGGCCCTGTCGGTTCAGGGCTTTGTACTGGGTCTGAGTACCCTGCCTGGTGCTCCGGTATCCAGTTGGCTCCCCGGTTCGATTCCGGTGGGCCACTACCCTGTCCCGGTCCCTTACGGTTCCACCGGTCGTATTCCCGGTCTCCTGCAGGCGGCCACCACCGTCTGCTTCCTTGCCAATGGCGACTGGGCTCCGACCCAGCCACCTGGTAGTCTCTTATCAGGGCACGGACACAGGACTGCCCGTGACCTTGACTGCTCTAGACTTGCACTTGAACTACTCTGTCTTTTTTCCCACCTCCAGATCTGTGAACTCCTCGGTGGGCGGAGCCAACCGCCTGGCTCCGTCCCCCTGGTGTGGACATCACACCTGGAGAGTGGTGACAAGGTTTTTAGTTTGACTGGTGTTACCTAACTGGGATGGGGTGTGGTGTTGTGTGCGACTACCTGGGACGACCCGACTAGTCCGAGGCGTCACACATGCACATCTATGCTTCATTCAAGATGGGGCTGCACAGCCCCATTGTTGGGGGCACTGAAACCTCCTCATTTGCATATGAATTCAAAGTCAATTTATCAGGAAATATACCAGTAACAAGTACAGTGCTAGTATGATTGTTATAGGGGCTAAATCCCCTACAACACTGTGTAGGTAAATAGGAAATAAACCGTAGAACTCGTCAGAGGCCCTTAAGCAATGTAGGGGGCGGTCGGGTTCCTCCCATACATATCTTAGTTCCTATTGCTGGCGGTGTGATTTACAGCAGATTAAGGGGTGCTGGGTGTGATGCCCTGGCCGGGCCAGGTAGTCACATATAGGCCCCTGCACTACACCTTTCCTTCACAGGTGACATCAGCCAACCTTCAAAACCCTAGTCACCCCCCTCAGGGCTGGGTAGACACACCAGGGGGCGGAACCAGGCGGTTAGATGCCCACCAAGGAGTCTAGACAGCCCGGGGGCGGGAAAGTAGTCAGTTGAGTCGTGATTCTGTTAGAGTTCAAGTTGGAGAGGAGTGTGGGCTGGAGCTGGGTGCAGCTCCAGCAGAGGAGAATACCCCAAATTAAATGGCGCCAGGGCAGGAGCCCTGGTGCCAGTGGCTAGGAGGCAGACGGCAGTCTCCAGATGCAGGAGCCTGGAAGACGGCTCGGTGGAACCGAGGTGGACCGGGACAGGGTAGTGGCCCGCCGGTACCGACCCGGGGAACCGACTCGGAAATCAGAGCACACAGGGGGGTACTCTGTCCCTGAAGCCGGGACCAGAAGCGACTGGAACCGGTTAATTTACCGATTGAGGCCAGGACTAGAGGTCCTGTCCCACACAAAGTCCCTATTAGAAGACAACAGCCACTGAGGTGAATAGAAGGCCTCCGCCAGGGCTCAGAGATCCCACGGGCCAGCGTCTGCGGGCAAGGGCTCCTTAGGCCACATCCAGCCGGGAGCGGACTCCTGAAGTTGCAAGCACAGGCAGTCCACCATCTTACAAAGATGCAGAAGATAGACAGAGACCACCAGCCAGGTAGGGGACCAGAACGCAGCCGGCTGCGGGCACCGACCACCATCACCTTGGTTTACTAGAGACTCGTGTGTTTCCTTCAATGGTGAGTACACCAGCACCCTGCGGTCGCCCATCTCCCTGCACCAAAAACCCTAACGGGTCCCGGCGCCACCATCCCTGCCCACGGAGGGGTTAACAACTTGCTGCATAACTTCTCCCCCGGGTGCCCCGTAACTGCAGCGGTGGTGTCCAACCTCACCACATACCGTGGGTGGCGTCACAAACCTAATACGGCTCAGCCCGTACATATACGTCCTACATCCACCACCACTATAACCCCCCTCTTTTGATCGAAGTGACCGCGAGACCCCCGGGTCCGGAGACCCTCGAGCCACCACCTATGAAGGTCCGGATCCGAGCAGCTCGGCTGCTGAGAGCAGGGCGGAACACTGGGTATTGGATCCTACAAATCTCATACTGATGACCTATCTTATCAGTCTTGAACAACCCCTTTAACTTATCAAAAAAGATATTGTGTAGGGATGAGTGGACCCATGAATGTTCGGGTTTGTCGGGTTCGAATGAACTATAGTCCAATGTTCAGCTCGGGTACCAGAACTCTACCCAAGCTTGAACAAAAACCCCATAGAAGTCAATGGGGGCCCAAACGTTTGTGCTGTAAAATGGTGGTAGTAAGGGGTAGGCGGCTGTTAAAGGAAGCAAAATCCGGGTAAGAGCAGGACAATTTTCCCTGCAAAAAAATGTAGATAAGGAAATTACTTAAAATAACATAGAACAAAAAATGTAATTAATAATCTTGAACCAGGAGGCGGAGAGCCAAGTGGAGGAGGACGTTGAGGAGGAGGTAGACTTGGTGGTGTAGGTGGAAGTGGAGGGGGAGGTAGCCAACAATGTTTTTGTGTTTTTGTTTAGGGAAATTACGGTATTTAAAATAACAGAATAAAAATAAATAATAATTCTCTTGAACCAGGAGGGGGAGGTTTAAGTGTAGGAGGAGGTAGCCAGCACTGTTTTTGTGTTGTTGTTGGCTTTTTTTTTCAGTTTGTCTACTTGCCATTCCAAATGTTTTGGGGCCTCCCCAAATGAAAAACAAAAAAACTTACAAACTGAGGGGTGGGTATAACAATGGCTGAGTGTGGCTGATATACTTCTCTAGTCAGGCAAAGGTACAGACAAGTCCTGTGGTACAGACAATGCCTGGTTCATTTTAATGAATGTGAAATTGTCCATATTGGCTGTCTCCTTTGGATTACATATCCAAGTTTACTGTGGACAGGCGGATGTTCCTGTTTGTGATCAACCCTCTGCTGTGCTAAACACATATTTTGACCGTGCACTTGCCGCAGGGCAGGCCAGCACTTCCAAGGCGTAAAGGGCAAGCTCAGGCCATGTGTCCAATTTGGAGATCCAGAAGTTAAATGGGACAGACCCATCATTCAGAATGTGTAGATGTGTGAACATATACTCTTCCACCATGTTTTTGAAAAGCAGCCTCCTGCCAATAAGAACCATATAAGATGATTGTGCCAGATGTTGTGATGTGCTGAGGAAGGGTTTCCACATTTTGGCCATGCTAACCCTCATTTCCGAGATGGCCCAGCTGTGTTGCAAACTTACACTTGCTTCTGTTGCAAACTTACACTTGCTTCCACTAAGTTCACAATGTCAGGTGGGAATACCATCAGTAGTGCATCTACTAGCATGCACTTGTATTTCCACATTTTCCGATCCCGCTCAGTGACAGAAATATGGAAGCCATGTAGCAGCGATCTAGCAGTATTAGCACTGGTAACAATCTGGGCTACTCAGTGGTCATTGCGCATGCACAGCAGAATATATATTCGCTCATGTGTGCCAGGCTGCCCAGAGTCAATGACAAGCTGTCCTTGGTGGGAGGTGTATCGTCTGTGTCCTCTGTATCCCTCTAGCCACAATTATCCAATTATGCCCGTGAGCTGTTTTGACTCCTTGGTGAGAGTACTGTTCCTATTCATTCTCATCCTCCAAAACTGTCCCCTGGCAGGACAGTTGTGTACCTGGCTGCTGTTGGTACAGGAATCCAACCTCCAAGCCATGTGTGGAGGACTAACCTGATGATGCTCTGTATGGTCCCTGTTCCTCCTCCATTTCCTGCTTTGCCACCACCTCATTTGTCCTCTTATGAAGCGTTTTTTTCAAGAGGGCATACAATTGGGATATTAACACTGATGATGGCATCGTAATCGCTGGCCATACACATGGAGTACGTGAAGCAGTGCAACATGGCACACACTTCCCTCATAGTTGCCCATTTGTTGGTTGTAAAGTGGTGTTGTTTTGCAGAGCAACTCACCCATGCGTGCTGCCAATATTGCCTTTTGCTGCTCACACAGTCTCTACAGCATATGCAAGATGGCGTTCCACGTTTATGGGTACATCATATTTGAGGAAGTGAGTGGGAAGGCAGCAGTGATGCTGCAGCGTAGACAGGTGAGCAGCAGCAAGGTGAGAACACTAAAAGCGTGCACAATCGGTTCGCACTTTCTGCAGTAGCTCTGACATCTCGAGGTAGTTTTTCAGGAAGCTCTGCACCACCAAATTCGGCACATGCACCAGGCAAGGGATGTGCATTAAAGCAGCTAGGCCTAGAGTTGCTACAAGATTTTCCCATTATCTCACACCACCAAGCCGAACTTGAGGTTCAGTGGCACCAACCACTCACCGCTCTGTTGTTTGATTCCCATCCACAAGTCCTGCGCGGTGTGGGATTTTTCCCCAAAACCAATGAGAATTGCCTACTGTTGTTTCCTTGTCTTTTCCTCCTGGCTGTGCTGAAGCTGGTGGTACAGGTGTTGTGGTATGTGCACACGCAGCATCTTTTTTTTTTACCACAAAGATGCAGCGTGTTTGTCCCAAAAAATGCACCAAAAACACACCACGGGAAAAACGTTTTTACCGCGTTTTGCCCAATGCATTTTTTAAGTCAAATCTATTGACTGGACGGCTCAAACATGCTGGAAAAACACAAAAAAAATTGACATGCTGCATCTTCAAAAACACAGCCAAGATGCAGCCAACAAAAGATGCCCAGTGTGGACAGGAAAATCAAAATCTCATAGGCTTTGCTGGGAGAAGGAAATGCATGCATTTTGGTGCATCTTTGTGACGTCAGAAACGCACCAAAAATGCAGCAAAAGATGCCCTGTGTTAACTTAGCCTTACGTTTACTAGATGAGGAGGCAATGGAGGAGGCGGAGTAGGGGGAGGTGACATGAACAGAGAAACGTCCAGCAATCCTCAGTGGTGGGACATGCCCCAGAATACCTTCTACCTCAGGCCCAGACGCTACTACATTTACCCTATGGGCAGTTAGGAAGATATAATTTCACTGCCCCTGCTTACTGGTCCACATATCGGTTGTTATGTGGACCTTGCCACTGATGGAGTTGCGCTGGGCACACTTTATTTTGCCCAGAACATGTTTGTGCAGAGCAAAGATGGTCTACCTGGAAAAGTAGTGGTGGCTGGGAACAGCGTACTGTGGGACAGCCAACGACATCAGTTTTTTAAAAGGGTTCATCTTCACCAGCTACAATGGCAGCATTTCAAAGGCCAGGAATTTTGAAATGCTATCTTTCAGGACCAATACTTGGCATGGCTGTGTTGGGTCCAGAAGTGCCCACAGTTGAAAGCTTATTGATTGGCTGTGCTGCAGCATTTTAACCAACCTTATTCAGAGTCTGAACCCGAACTATATAACAGACTTCCATGAGAAGTCCATGTTCGGGGTTCAGTATGAGACACTAAAGCGGGCTTTACACGCTACGACATCGCTCGAGTGATCTCGTTGGGGTCACGGAATTTGTGACGCACATCCGGTCGCTTTAGCGATGCCGTTGCGTGTGACACCTACGAGCGATTTTTCGTTGCAAAAGCGTGAAAAATCGCTCATCGGTGACATGGGGGTCCATTCTCAAATATCGTTACTGCAGCAGTAACGAAGTTGTTCCTCGTTCCTGCGGCAGCACACATCGCTCCGTGTGACCCCACAGGAACGAGGAACCTCACCTTACCTGCGTCCCGGCGACAATGCGGAAGGAAGGAGGTGGGCGGGATGTTACGTCCCGCTCATCTCCGCCCCTCCGCTTCTATTGGGCGGCGGTTCAGTGACGTTGCTGTGACGTCGCTGTGACGCTGAACGAACCGCCCCCTTAGAAAGGAGGTGGTTCGCCGGTCACAGCAACGTCGCAGGGAAGGTAAGTCCGTGTGACGGGTCCGGGCGATGTTGTGCGACACGGGCAGCGATTGGCCCATGTCGCACAATCAATGGGGGCGGGTACCCACGCTGGCGACATCGGTACCGATATCGCAGTGTGTAAAGCGGCCTTTAGTGTCTGGTACGAACCCTGGACTTTACAGAACGGGTTCACTCATCATTAATATTGAGTTTGCTACAGGCCCTCTTATATTAAGTCTATAGAATAGTCGCTGACCTGGTGGAGCAAGCAAAAGTAAAAAGAAACGAGCCAAGACAAACAAGAGAATCACTATGAAGGACAGAATCAGAACCAAAAAGCAGAGTCATAGATAGCTGGGTCAGAATTCAGAAGAGCGGGCCAAATAAGCAAGCAAATTGTATACACTTTGAGGTAAAACCAGGGTGGACATCAAGGGGTTAATTCAGAAGATAAATTGTGAAAAGGCTTAGTCAGAACTTTAACCTATCAGTCCTGAGTTTTAGGCCATGTGCACACAGTGCTTTTTTTATGTGTTTTTAATTCATTTTTGTCACAAAACTGCATACCTGTCCTTATGCCGGCAAAGTCAAGGAGAATCCTGAAGTATTGTGCACACGTTGCTTATTTTTTTCCTTGCAGATTTGGTGCAGAAAATAATCTCCAGCATGGCAATTCTTAGGTTACGTGCTCACGATCAAGACTCGCTGCATCCTGGATGCTGTGGGTCCTGACCTGTGGGGCTGCATGTCTCCTCAGCAGGAGAACGCAGGACATCACAGCTGCCCATGCCCACGATCAGGGTTTACTGCGCTGCAGTCTCTTGTTTGTGTTCTTCCTACGAAGGACACTAAGGGGTACTTTGCACGTTGCGACATCGCTACTGCCATATCGTCCGGTCAAATCGACAGTGACGCACATCCAGCGCCGGTAACTACGTCACAACGTGTAAAGCCTAGATGCGCCAATAAACGATTGCAAAAGCGTCGTAAATCGGTGATCTGTGTAGCGTCGGACATTTCCATAATGTCGCACCAATAGGAGATACGATGTTGTTTGTCGTTCCTGTGGCAGCACACATCGCTGTGTGTGAAACCGCAGGAGCGAGGAACATCTCCTTACCTGCCTCCACCGCCAATGCGGAAGGAAGGAGGTGGGCGGGATGTTTACGTCCCGCTCATCTCCGCCCCTCCGCTTCTATTGGGCGGCGGTTCAGTGACGTTGCTGTGACGTCGCTGTGACGCTGAACGAACCGCCCCCTTAGAAAGGAGGTGGTTCGCCGGTCACAGCAACGTCGCAGGGAAGGTAAGTCCGTGTGACGGGTCCGGGCAATGTTGTGCGACACGGGCAGCGATTGGCCCATGTCGCACAATCAATGGGGGCGGGTACCCACGCTGGCGACATCGGTACCGATATCGCAGTGTGTAAAGCGGCCTTTAGTGTCTGGTACGAACCCTGGACTTTACATGACCAGCTGAGGGAGGATTCTCCGGTCATGATGTCTGTGTAACCAAACCCCCTTATCCTCTAAAATTAAACACACGGACTGCATGCGACTTGGTTCAAATGGCCACAGCAGCCTTTTTTATTGCCTATTGTTTTACAGACTAGTACCTTAGGGACGCCGTCCAACGGGCGACCCAAAACAACCACATAACGGTAACAATAGACAATAACATTTACAATACCCCCCGGGGTAGGCCCAGTCCACTACTACTACTCCCCCTGTCCCCGGCCGCAACACACCGACCCAGAGACGAGGTGCCAATCACCCACGGATTGACCCCCACACTTTGGCAGAACCCCGTGCCTGCCACATCCCGGAAACCGAGAGCCACCATACCAAGACAATGACTCCCGGTCCAGCCACCAATCACTTCCAAACCTCTGGACCAGACCTACCCCCACCGCTACTGTGACAAAAGGTATCCCAACTACCCAAAAACATCTCCCACATGACAACACAAAGGGAGGGTGGGCGGGGATCGTTCGGCGTCCGGAAACAGAAGAGGAGGTAACTCCTTCCTCTCCCAGCTAACCCTTTCCCTGCTCCTCCTCTTCCTCCCCGGCTAAAACCATCCCCCAAAGCCATATTAGGCATATACCACTGTCCCTATTAACCCATCACTCCCTACCTCCCCCTTGGTCATGTCGCCCCTCCCCCCAAGTGGGTCCGTGGCTTTCTTGACCAGCTGAGGGAGGATTCTCCGGTCATGATGTCTGTGTAACCAAACCCCCTTATCCTCTAAAATTAAACACACGGACTGCATGCGACTTGGTTCAAATGGCCACAGCAGCCTTTTTTATTGCCTATTGTTTTACAGACTAGTACCTTAGGGACGCCGTCCAACGGGCGACCCAAAACAACCACATAACGGTAACAATAGACAATAACATTTACAATACCCCCCGGGGTAGGCCCAGTCCACTACTACTACTCCCCCTGTCCCCGGCCGCAACACACCGACCCAGAGACGAGGTGCCAATCACCCACGGATTGACCCCCACACTTTGGCAGAACCCCGTGCCTGCCACATCCCGGAAACCGAGAGCCACCATACCAAGACAATGACTCCCGGTCCAGCCACCAATCACTTCCAAACCTCTGGACCAGACCTACCCCCACCGCCACAGGACAGACCACGTGACACCTTACGTGGCCTGGACCCGCCACACACCAAAAGCACGCTCCACACCATCCTGCAGACCCAACGCCCATAAATCCAGACCGACCTCGTTGAGGTGCACACCATCACCCCTCCGAAATCGCCAATCAGCCGGCTCCAAATCCCTGTGCCGTACCACAATCCCACCATTCCTGGTCACAAACCTAGCCACTACCCTATTCACCTGGGCCCTGGCCTTATTAACCTTCTCCACCGACCGAGCCCCTCTCCATGCCAACCTGGTCACTATGTCAGACCATACGACCAGCAAACCAGGATACCGCTTCCACAACTGCAGTAAATCAATCTTTATGTCTCGGATCAAATCCCGCGACGCCCTGGCACCAAGATCATTACCCCCCACATGCAATACCAGCACATCCGGGGGCCGCTCAACTTTACAATGGAAACGAAATTCCGGGACCACCCTGCCCCACTCCATGCCCCGAACTCCGATCCATCGAACAGTCGCCTGCGCACGATCCAAACCCAGCTGTCGACCATTCGGGCGGACCTCCGCCCGACGGGCACCCCAAAATACGAAGGAGTGCCCCAAGATCCAGATCAGGCACTTCCCTATAACAAATAAAACAAAACGAAAATATCAAAACCAATAACAGCACAACCACCAACACATCAAAAAACACCCCTTTCCTCAAACCTTCCGCACGTAACCAAAGTCCCATGATGCTACAACAACTGCGGTCTCACATACCGCCGAAAACAAGAAGATTCCCATCTACCAATACGCTTTACCACCTCATCTCCAAGCCCCCAACGGGCTGCCTCCGTTGCTGCACCAATTCGGAATGAATGCGACCCGAATTCCTCCGGGCGCTCCCCCGCGTTACGTAGACTTAGCCGCAGCACCGCCACAAACTGAAACCTCGACAAAAACGACCCATTCAAATGCCGCAACAACGGGCCAGGTAAGCCTCCCCTCACGGCCATAAATCTCTCGACTAAACGCACAGGGCACAATTCCTCTCCTGGAACCGCATATAACACCACCAATCTACCACGGCCCAGCTGATCCATTTTTGACCGGCGAATCCGGCACTCCACCTGACTACTGCTCACTTGCACGTCCTCAAACATCAAACCACCACCCGTCACCCTGGACGGGCTCACCAGCTCGCCTATCCGGAACGCCCCATAAAAAGCGAGACCGAAAGCCGTTGTAAATAGAACCGTCTCGTACACAGACTCACAAATGCCGCTCAGGCCACCCACCATCCGTCTCAACAAACCAAACGATACAGGGCGCCTCTTGTCCCTCTCCCGTACGCCACGGCGAAAGCCCCGCAAAGCCTGACGAACCCGAAAATCCTGTGAAACATCACGCTCCCCTCTCATTTTTAACCAAAATGCCACTGCCGACACCCGATGTGCCACAGCCGATGCCGATCGCCCGGCTGAAAAAATCCGTACTCACCAATGACAACAAAGCCACCAAGTAATCCACGCTTTCCCCACCAAACATCAGACGCAACAACTCCTCCCATTCAGCCCACACCTTAGCATACCGGCACCAAGTCACCTCGGTCACCGAGTTCCGAATCAAGTCTGAGATCACCGCCTCACCAGATGCCACAAATCCTCGGGGCACTCCACTCCAACTTCGTCCGCCCACGGCAACAGCGCCCGAAACCTGCTGAACTGAAAACGAGACAAAGCATCAGCCACCTCGTTGTCAACACCCGGAACGTGCCTTGCCACTACCTGCACATTCAACTGCAGACATCTCAACACTAAATGCCGCAAATACACCACCACCGGCTCCGACTTAGCAGACAAGTTGTTAATCGCGTGCACCACCGCCTGGTTATCACAATGAAAACACACTTTCCTTCCGGCAAAGTGCGACCCCCATAGCTCCACTGCCACTACAATGGGGAATAGCTCTAACAGAGCCAAATTCCTAACCAAGCCGCTCTCCCGCCACGCCTGTGGCCACTGCCCGACACACCAATGACCTCTGAAGACAGCCCCAAACCCGGCCGACCCCGCCGCATCCGTAAACAGCTGCAACGCCCCGTTAGACGCCACCCTCTCCATCACCAGCGTCCGGCCGTTGAAATGCTGCAAAAATTGATCCCATACTTCCAAATCGTCCCTGATCGCCTTTGTGATCCGCACAAAATGCGCCGGCAACCGTACCCCGGCCGTCGCCGTCGCCAAACGCCTCGCAAACACTCTCCCCATTGGCACAATTCTGCAAGCAAAATTCAATTTTCCAAGCAAAGACTGCACCGCCTTAAGCCGCACCTTCTTCGCCGCTTTTACCCCTGACACTGCGGACCTCAAATCACGGACCTTCTCCGCCGGCAACCTGCATTCCATAGCAATGGTGTCAATTTCAATTCCCAGAAAACACATCACCGGCGCCGGGCCTTCCGTCTTATCCGGCGCCAAAGGAATCCCGAAACTGGCCGCAACTTTTTGCAACGCAAATAGCAAACCCGCACAAACCATCGAACCCGCCGGCCCGACACACAGGAAATCATCCAAGTAATGAATGATGGACGTAAGCCCGGACACGTCCCGAACCACCCACTCAACAAACGAACTAAATGCCTCAAAGTACGAACACGAAATGGAACAGCCCATTGGCAAACAACGATCAACATAATAACTGCCATCCCACCAGCAACCCAACAAATGCTGACTATCTGGATGAACCGGTAACAACCGAAACGCTGCTTCCACATCCGCCTTTGCCATCAATGCACCCCGCCCCGCCGCCCTAACCAGGTCCAACGCCTTATCGAACGACACATAATATACCGCCGACAACTCCGGCGCAATGCCATCATTCACCGATAACCCTTCCGGGTAAGACAAATGATGAATCAGCCGAAATTTATTCCGCTCCTTCTTTGGTACCACCCCCAACGGTGACACCACCAAATTCCCGCACGGCGGGGCGACATAAGGGCCGCCCATCCTGCCCAAAGCCACCTCCCTTTCCAGCTTCTCATCCACCACTTCCGGGTGATCCCGAGCGGAACGCAAATTACGATACGGCGGAACCGATGCATTAACAACCGACGGAATATGAAAACCATCCGAAAAACCAGAACTTAACAACGCCGCCGCCTCCTTGTCCGGATACCTATTTAAAAACGGAACCATCACTTCTACCTTCACCGGCGTCGTCCCTCTTACCAGCCCCATCACCAGCCTTTCCTTTTCCTTTTTTAAAACATTTGGACAAGCTATGTCCCCCCCCACATCCGGAGCATTCATGCTTAAAACGGCACGCCGCTCCAAACCTGCACTGCCCTTCATTGTACTGCCAACACAAACCTTTCTTGAAACTTGCCGGGGACCCGGCCCCCCCCGAACCCCCGGCGCCCCCCCGAAAGGGCTGAGCCGGTGCCGACATCAATCGCATCCATAAGGAAATATCCTTATGGTCCCAACGCATATCTGGCCGCAATGCCTTCCGCTGCCTAAATTGCTCGTCGTAGCGCAGCCACGCCAGTCCGCCATAAACTCGATAAGCCTCCCCTATCGCATCCATGTAGCCGAACAAAGCCGAACAATGCTCCGGCTCCTTCTCCCCGACCACGCTCGCCAAAATCGCAAATGCCTGTAGCCAGTTGGCAAAAGTCCGAGGAATAAGCCTATAACGGCGCTTTTCCTCCTCGTCCTTCTCCTTTTTGGAATCACTCGGCTTAACCCTATCCAAATTAAATTTCTCCAGGGGAAGCAGAGAAAATATCTCCACATATTCCCCTTTCCAAATTTTTTCCCACACCTCCTTCTTTAAATGGGCCCCCAGCGGGCCCTCAAAACAAACATAAACTTCGCTTTTAGCCCTATCATCTAAGCGCACCACCTCATCCTCCTTCTCCTTTTCCTTCTCCTTTTCCTTCTCCTTTTCCTTCTCCTTTCCCCCCCCCGTCTCACTCCCCCCTTCGCCCCCCCCTCTACTCGCACCCGCTCCGTCACCCCCCGTCGCCGCCGAGGCCCCTAAACCGGCTGCACCCACCCACGCCGCCACCGGCGCCTGGGCCCCCTCCCCCCCCGCTCCCGAAGCCGCCGCCAGCCCCTGCAACAGCCCCAACAATTGACTCCACACTGCGAAACCAGCGGGCGCTGCCGTAGCCGCAGCCGCCCCCCCCCCGAAGCCCCCCGCCAGCGCAGCCCCTGCCGCCTCCGCGGCCGTCTCACCCGACCGCCGCTCGGCGTCTCCCGAGACCGCCGCCTCGCTGTCCTCCGTCTGTCGTCCATCCGACTCCTCCGAACCGAAAGCCTCTTCCCCCTCCTCGCCGCTGGCCTCATCTTCCATCCGACATCCGGGGGGCGCCGCCGCAGCACCCCCCCCACCACGGCCGCCAGACAGGGCCGCCGCGTGGGCAGAGTCATCCCCGCTCCATCTCTTGCCCCGGGGTAACAACCCAGGAGACCGTCCTGTCCCCCGCGCCGGCACCCCGGGCCTCGACCTCTTGCGCCCGCCCCCCTGCCGACTGCAAGGGGCCTCTGGGCGCGGACGACCAGACGCCCGGCTCCGGATCTCAGCCGTCGTCGCCTCTGGCCCTCCTGGGCTATTGCAGGCCTCCATCCGCCGAGTCCTCCCGCTCCCACGGGAGACTGCCACATCCGGGGGCTGCACAGCGGTACTGAGTGACCCGGCGGTTGCCGCAGGGCTCCCGCCGTCACTCCTTCTCTCAGCCGCACCGGGGTCAGGCACCGCAGACCCCCCCCCGGCGCCGGACCTACCGCCACGTGCAGCCCCGCGGTCCCCCCGCCGACTGCAGGGGGATCTGCTGGCCTCTCTCCTGCGCCGAGCGCGCTCCCGGCCTGGAACCGCTGCAGTCTCAGTAACTCCAGCCCGGAGGCCGGGACCGGAAGCAGGCCCCGTGCTGGCCACTCCCACCTCCCGACCGCCGCGGCTGGAACGAAGATTCCTCCCGCCGGCCTCTGCAGCAGCCAGACGCTGCTGCTGCGCTGCACTCTGCGGAGGGTCCCTGGAGGGGCTCTTACATCTCCTCCTCGCCCCCCCCCGCGCCCGGGGAATACCTGCGGGGGGGCCGCGACTGGCGCCCGCCGCTGCTGGGGGGACGAGGGGCAAGCGCCGACGGGTTAACCCCGGCAGCCCTGATGTGGGTCTGCACTGCCAGGGGCCCGTGCGCTGCGACCGCTGCCTGAATCAGACGCTGGAGCTCCTGAAGATCTGCCATGGAGGTGCACGTGCAGATCGTTCGGCGTCCGGAAACAGAAGAGGAGGTAACTCCTTCCTCTCCCAGCTAACCCTTTCCCTGCTCCTCCTCTTCCTCCCCGGCTAAAACCATCCCCCAAAGCCATATTAGGCATATACCACTGTCCCTATTAACCCATCACTCCCTACCTCCCCCTTGGTCATGTCGCCCCTCCCCCCAAGTGGGTCCGTGGCTTTCTGAACGGGTTCACTCATCATTAATATTGAGTTTGCTACAGGCCCTCTTATATTAAGTCTATAGAATAGTCGCTGACCTGGTGGAGCAAGCAAAAGTAAAAAGAAACGAGCCAAGACAAACAAGAGAATCACTATGAAGGACAGAATCAGAACCAAAAAGCAGAGTCATAGATAGCTGGGTCAGAATTCAGAAGAGCGGGCCAAATAAGCAAGCAAATTGTATACACTTTGAGGTAAAACCAGGGTGGACATCAAGGGGTTAATTCAGAAGATAAATTGTGAAAAGGCTTAGTCAGAACTTTAACCTATCAGTCCTGAGTTTTAGGCCATGTGCACACAGTGCTTTTTTTATGTGTTTTTAATTCATTTTTGTCACAAAACTGCATACCTGTCCTTATGCCGGCAAAGTCAAGGAGAATCCTGAAGTATTGTGCACACGTTGCTTATTTTTTTCCTTGCAGATTTGGTGCAGAAAATAATCTCCAGCATGTCAATTCTTAGGTTACGTGCTCACGATCAAGACTCGCTGCATCCTGGATGCTGTGGGTCCTGACCTGTGGGGCTGCATGTCTCCTCAGCAGGAGAACGCAGGACATCACAGCTGCCCATGCCCACGATCAGGGTTTACTGCGCTGCAGTCTCTTGTTTGTGTTCTTCCTACGAAGGACACTAAGGGGTACTTTGCACGTTGCGACATCGCTACTGCCATATCGTCCGGTCAAATCGACAGTGACGCACATCCAGCGCCGGTAACGACGTCACAACGTGTAAAGCCTAGATGCGCCAATAAACGATTGCAAAAGCGTCGTAAATCGGTGATCTGTGTAGCGTCGGACATTTCCATAATGTCGCACCAATAGGAGATACGATGTTGTTCGTCGTTCCTGTGGCAGCACACATCGCTGTGTGTGAAACCGCAGGAGCGAGGAACATCTCCTTACCTGCCTCCACCGCCAATGCGGAAGGAAGGAGGTGGGCGGGATGTTTACGTCCCGCTCATCTCCGCCCCTCCGCTTCTATTGGCTGCCTGCCCTGTGACGTCGCACGACCCGCCCCCTTAGGAAGGAGGCAGGTCGCCGGCCAGAGCCACGTCCCAGGGCAGGTAAGTCCGTGTGAAGCTGCCGTAGCGATAATGTTCGCTACGGCAGCTATCACAAGATATCGCATGTGCGACGGGGGCGGGTACTATCGCGCTCGCAACGCTAGCATCGGCTAGCGATGACGTAGCGTGCAAAGTACCCCTTACTACTCCGCAGCAAACAATTGACATGCTGCAACTCGGAAAGTCTTACCGCAGGTCAGTTTTTGCTGCGGGAAAAACAAAGCATAGTGGGCACGGGATTTCTAGAAATCCCATCTACTATGCTTGTATTGTATAACACAGCATGACTTAGGAACGTCTGACTGACGGCCCTAATTTGCCGTTCTGACCCAAACCAGTTATCCACCTTTCACCACTTTTCCACTAAAATAAGACACAGACTGCGTGACATTGGATGTAAAGGCCACAGCAGCCTCGTTTATTAACACCAAATTAATCAATAACATTCATAAATATAGTAAATAACTCCATAAGCATAACCACCAGCAAAGGAGGGGGGGTAAGTGAAGAGTCCCTTTGTCCATGATTGCAACACCAGCTCCACCATGTGCCCTCAGCCGCACCACACCGACTCGAGGACACCCAGCCGAGTGTTGCTCCACCATGTGCCCTCAGCCGCACCACACCGGCTCGAGGACACCCAGCCGAGTGTTGCTCCACCATGTGCCCTCAGCCGCACCACACCGACTCGAGGACACCCAGCCGAGTGTTGCTCCACCATGTGCCCTCAGCCGCACCACACCGGCTCGAGGACACCCAGCACATTAACATGCCCTGCTGTGACCCAGCACAGCAGGGTCCCACGTTAACATGTCCCGCTGTGACCGAGCACAGCAGGGACCCACCAACCATACCATTGCACACCAGGGGTAACCCGCTCCTGCACTGGGTTCCCCCCCGCTCTTTGTGCAATCCACCGACTTCAAATACCCCCCTCCTTTCCGCCGACTGCTGCGACAAGGTCGATCCTCCTCGTCTCTCCATGACGATCGGCCAGGAATCCCAAAAATAGGGCGGGTGGGCGGGACAATTCAAGACGTCTTCCAGGTAGTGAATGACCTCCCACCTCCTAATCTAGCCCTGTATATACCCCCCTACCCTAGCAACCCCCCTGACCAATTACATGGCCCCACAGTCCTATAACTCCACCTCCCACTTTTCCCGCACAAATACCCTGTACCTTAACCCCTTGCTAACCCTCAGGCCTAGCATCCCTCCTCAGTCATGTTGCCCTCCCTTGAGCCCTTTCAGGGCAGGCGTCCGGGTTTTTCTTGACTTAGGAACGTCTGACTGACGGCCCTAATTTGCCGTTCTGACCCAAACCAGTTATCCACCTTTCACCACTTTTCCACTAAAATAAGACACAGACTGCGTGACATTGGATGTAAAGGCCACAGCAGCCTCGTTTATTAACACCAAATTAATCAATAACATTCATAAATATAGTAAATAACTCCATAAGCATAACCACCAGCAAAGGAGGGGGGGTAAGTGAAGAGTCCCTTTGTCCATGATTGCAACACCAGCTCCACCATGTGCCCTCAGCCGCACCACACCGACTCGAGGACACCCAGCCGAGTGTTGCTCCACCATGTGCCCTCAGCCGCACCACACCGGCTCGAGGACACCCAGCACATTAACATGCCCTGCTGTGACCCAGCACAGCAGGGTCCCACGTTAACATGTCCCGCTGTGACCGAGCACAGCAGGGACCCACCAACCATACCATTGCACACCAGGGGTAACCCGCTCCTGCACTGGGTTCCCCCCCGCTCTTTGTGCAATCCACCGACTTCAAATACCCCCCTCCTTTCCGCCACAGCGAGCACGTATGACACCTTGTACGTGCGAGCCCCACCACCAAAACCCGACCCGAGCCGACTCCTCGGATCGAGCAACCAATACTGCGGGACCAATGTCAATCAAGCAAAATGACCCCCCAATAGACTTTCCGATGTCAACCTGCACCAAACCACCAATACAACAAGGCAGCCAACCCAAGACCTGCAACTAGCCGACCACATCGTCCGATCCTATGTACCGCCTGCGCGACCAGTCCCCAACGAGCCACCAGAGCCGCCGCCCCCATCTCCCCGGAATAGGGGGCAAGCTTGGCCTCGTTGAGACAGCTACCCTGCAGGCGCCGCTGAGATTTACCCATCCACTGATAAACAAAGCCAACCATTATTGGTGTACCAGTACCACAAGGGCAGCCGCCCCAAGACAAGCAACTAGCCAACCACGCTGTCCGATCCTATGCACCGCCTGCGCGACCAGTCCCCAACGAGCCACCAGAGCCGCCGCCCCCATCTCTACGGAATAGGGGGGCAAGCTTGGCCTCGTTGAGACAGCTACACTGCAGGCGCCGCTGAAATTTACACATCCACTGATAATTAAACAAAGCCAACCATTATTGGTGTACCAGTACAACAAGGGCAGCCGCCCCAAGACCAGAAACTAGCCAACTCCGCTATCCGATCCTATGCACCGCCTGCGCGACCAGTCCCCAACGAGCCACCTGAGCCGCCGCCCCCATCTCCAAGGAATAAGGGGGCAAGCTCGGCCTCGTTGAGACAGCTACACTGCAGGCGCCTCCAAATTACATATCAGCTGGTAATTAAGCAAAGCCAACCTTTACAGTTGGAAACAAAACAACCTCCCCTGGTTCCCCAACATCTGGCAGATCCTAAGACATACCAAACAATGAACCGCTAGACAGTCATGCCCCTGCGAACAACAACACGAGCACGCCACCCAGGCAGGGAGAAATGGCCCAGGGCAATCAAGCCCGATGTCACGGATCAAGCACCCCGGATGCCCCCCCAGCGACCACGTCTCCTCCACCCACGTGCGGTACCAAAACGCTGCTGTTCCCGTAAAATGTGTATTATCACACCGATCCTGGAATCACCACCCATTCCAATAGCCAAAACCATTCTACCCCAAAGACACAACAACACGGGACCAAAGACAGTCAAGCCGACCACCGGCCTGAAGAAAAGACCTTAACTATATCCCACTGTGTAACCATACTCCCACCACCAGACGATTTCCCTAATTAAGTCAGCATACACCCTTCTGACCACCGCATAATGCTCAAAGCCCCGTAAAAGGGGGGGGGGGGGGGCACATAAGCACGGTTAATCATTGGTATCTCCGTGTGCTTTGAACCTGGAAGCACAACCCTACCGTTGCCACCCTCTCACCAAAGGCCAACTGCACACCACACCCCATCCCCGCCAAACTGCAGACTCAATACAACTCACAAAATGAGAGAAAAGAAACTCCCACTCGACCCGTAATCCAGGGAAACTCAAACACCATATTTCTCCGAAATTGCAGACACCATAAGCCAGGGCCAACCGTCAACGTTACACCCACGAGTGTCTGGTGCCTCCCCGCCATTCAGCCCTAAAGCGCCGCAAAACAACCCCCCAAACGGGGCACCACCCCAGACAATCACCACGTCCTTAAACCATAAGAGCCAGTGCATACCGCCCTGGCTACCCCAGCCATCCAGCCCAACATTGCGGGAGGGAATGGCATAATTACAACCTACTCACACACTACTTCAAATACCTCACCCGCAGCTGCGCCGCACCACTGTGCACCCGTGATACCTGCCGGTCCCGACCAATACGTAAGACCAAAGGAACCACCCGGCAATGTACTGCCGGGAGGGGCTGCACCACCGCGTGACAGCCCGCGAAACCCACAACAGGCCCCACAGTCTGTCCACATAATCAACAAATGGAGCAACACCCGCCAGCAGCACTACCTGGCTGGAAACTCCCGCAAATCGCCAATAGGAGGCCCCCCCCGACACCAATAAGCCACACACTAGATCACCCAATGCAAATGTCACTTATTCCTTGCACCGACACATTACCCGAGCCCCCTACCCGGGGGCACCAGAAGAAACACACCAAGACGAACCATATACCCATAAGGCAAAGCCAAGTCAGCTGTACCCAGAAGAAACACCCCAAACCCATCGTAAACGAGAACCACCTACTCCTATTATAAACTCCTGTGGAGCTACTATCAACCGCCATAACGAATGCCGCCCAATACGGACCGCCAACGTTAAGCCGGCAACCCTACTAAGAACTGCATACCAATCCGCGTGTATAAAACTTGTTACAACTGCCCCCGTGCAGACACTGCCGGCAGACTCCCGTAATCTCCCCATGAACCCCCAAACGGCACGTGAACCCACGAATTCAAGAAGCCAAACTGGACCACAAAACAGTAGCATGATGTACACGGGAACCTGATAATGGCCCGTAACTGTACCTCAAACATAGGGCCCCACCTATACAAACCACACACATCGATTTATCCCACACATTCTAACTCTGCAAATACCCTCTGGGAATGAAGAAACAGCTTAGCAAGCCCCAGGTTGTCCCAGAAGCAGAAAGTAAGCACTCAACCATCCCGAATATTGGAATAATACCCAACTATGGGAACGAACCCGAACCATAGACCCCAATAACCGGCATTGCCCAACCATAAAACATCCAGCTCCACACAATACATGTACGAAAGATATCGGAAACAAACACTGAAAAACGATTACAGGCAAAGGCAACAAAATCGTGACTTTTTTTTTTTTTTTTTTTTATCGCCTCTTACTCCTGTCAATAGACGGCTAGCCTGGGCACCGCATACAGGGGACTGCTCAACTTCAAGACCCCCACAAGGAAGGACAGATATCCAAAAACTGCTGTTCCCATCATCTCGACCTTAACGTCTGGCCGCAACAAAACATGCCGCGCCCCAGTGGACCAGCAAAATACCCCCAGTACTCACACAACACCAGTTGGAGAACCGGGCTAGCCCGATGCCCATAAAACTTAAAGCACCCCTCTTAACACACAACCACCTTCCCCTTCACCTCTCAAATAGCACACACCCCCTGCAACGCTCCAAAGTAAGACGCCGAACGCAAATGCGCCCCCGCACGCCAGGCCACCATGTCAGTGGACTACCATCAAACTCTTATCACATATTATGAACCGAGATAATCCTCTAGCTAAAAGACCCCCATGACCATTACAGAAACCATGGGATTGCCGTGACCGTGGCTATCCACAACCCATTTGTAAGTATTCGTATCCCTGCCTCAATCACCGCCCCACCGCCGACTTCCACCTGAATCAGTCACAAACCACCTGGAAATCACCCAATCATACAAAACACCCAGAGAATGCAAGCGCCATTACGCCATCCAGAATAAACCAAGTCGTCACCTATAAATAGACACCCTAGCATAGCACGGCACCCGGGACCACGTAGCCACCACTCACACATAAAATTCAACGCCATACTCAGGGTCCCCAACCTCCTGCCGAAACTCGCTGACAAACCAACTACCGCCCTAATGCACCCAAAATCATACCTAACGACACCCTTACCACCCACCATAATTCAAGCATTAATACAAGGTTTTAAGTGAGCCGTAACTTACTAGGCTGACTCCATGGGATCCCACGGAACAGCCGTCACATGTCCTCCGCGTCGAGCACCGCCATCTTCTCCACGGGTAAACGCAGGTTGCAGCCCTCCAGGGCCGCAACGCAACCGGCCGGACTGGCCGGCCAGCCGGGGACGCTTGTCAAGTAGTCACCGGCTCGGAGCCACAACTTAGGGGGGGGGGGGGTGGTGCGCTCCAGCCGCACATCCGCCAGCTGGCATATGCTGGCCGTAGTAAACGACCGAGATGCCAGGGGCATGTGACTGCGGCGCCAGACCCCGCACCGCGCCATGGGTCACGTGGCCCGCGCCGCCCAGGTATCACGCTGACCCCCGCACCGCACTGATCTGAGGCTGTCAGGGCCAGTGATGTCACTTACCACTGCCCCGCACCCCTGCTGGACGGTCGTCTGGGTCTGCGAAATCCTCCCCGCATCCTGCTCTGCAGCCGCCGCCGATCGCTGCAGGCTTCATCGCCAACACTTCCGGGTCAGCTGACACCAGCGCCGAAGCCCGTGACCGCATCGCCAGACCACGTGACCGCGTCGGGTCACGTGGCCGCGACGCGCGCGTCACCAGTGCGCGCCGCAACCCGGAAGTGGAGGAGAGGCCGGTTACGTCACACCGCCCCGCTGCCGACATCCGATGCAGGTCACTGCGACGTCTTCCACTGGGACCGCAAGTGACCGCGCCGCCGGCCCACGTAACCGCGCCGCCCGCCCACGTGTTACCGCCGACCCACGTGACACTGCCGACCCACGTGACACCGCCGACCCACGTGACCGCGGCGGGTCAGGCGAGCGCGGCGGGTCAAGCGAGCGCGGCGGGTCAGGCGAGCTCGGCGAGCAAGTGAGCGCGGCGGGCCACGCAGCCGCGACGCGCGCATCACACTGCGCCCCGCGAACCGGAAGTGGAGGGAGGCCGGCCATGTCACTCACCGCCCCGCTGCCTTGATGCCCGTGGCCCGACTTCCCGCCCAGGCCCCGCTTCTTCCCGTTTCTTTAATCTGCCGCCGCTGCCGTGGGTCTTCCGCTGGGGCTTCTTCTCCGCCGTCGGGTCCTCGGCGGCATCTCCGGGCTGAGGCGCTAAGAAACCGCGGTCTTCACTGCCGCTTCGGAGGCAGGGGGGGGTCCCCATCTGCAGAGCCGCCGACATCGCCGGGCCATCGCTGCAGCTGCTCCTCCTCCTCTTCATCTGTACCCCGAAGCCCTCAATTTTCAGGATCCAAGCGAATCAGCAACAATTCAAGACGTCTTCCAGGTAGTGAATGACCTCCCACCTCCTAATCTAGCCCTGTATATACCCCCCTACCCTAGCAACCCCCCTGACCAATTACATGGCCCCACAGTCCTATAACTCCACCTCCCACTTTTCCCGCACAAATACCCTGTACCTTAACCCCTTGCTAACCCTCAGGCCTAGCATCCCTCCTCAGTCATGTTGCCCTCCCTTGAGCCCTTTCAGGGCAGGCGTCCGGGCTTTTCTTTTTGGATGCAGCTGAAGCATACTGCGTCCAAAACGCTGTGAATGCTGTGAACACTAATCGTGGGCACGCAGTCTTAGTGTGTTTTTCTTTGCATTTTTCAGCCCTTCCACCCATTGATTTAATTATGAAAAATGCATGGTAAAAGATGCGGCAAAAACGCACCTCGCTTTGGGGTGCGTTTTCTGCCAGAAAATGCAGATTTGCTGTAGAAAATTCCTGCCCCAAATACTCTGCATGCGCATACAGCCTTAGGCCTGTTTCAGACGTCAATGATTCTGGTACGTATGTGCTAGTTTTTATACGTACCAGAATCACGGACATACACAGACCTATTATAATCAATGGATCTGCGCACACATCAGTGATTTTTCACTGACCGCGGTCTCTGTGCGGCGTACACGCGTGTCCGTGATTGCCGCACAGAGACAAGTCCATTTTTTCTGGCATCACTGATGTCCCATGGACCACACTATGGTGTGGTCTGTGAAACACATACCAGAAAAACACGGACATTGAAAATAACAAACATTTTCAACTCACCCGGCTCCAGTGACGCTGTGTTCTGCCTCTGCTCTCTGCAGCTTCCTTGCTGGCTCATTATGGTATGCATATTCATGTATGCAGCCACAGCCGACCCGGAAGTAGCTGCAGAGGTTAGAGACAGCGGGGGCTGCAGAGCTGGAGACTTCAGCACTACGTACAGCAGGAATGGGACAGGTGAGTATATGCCCATATGCAATCACGGAGTACGGATCACGGATTGCATATGGAGAACCCATGTGTGCCATGAATCACGGCACTTGGAGGGACATATGCGTTTTTAACACGTAAGTGAAAAACGTCTGTGTTTTTCACTGACGTATGAAACAGGCCGTAGTCATGGAACGGAGAACAAGAAAGTTAAATATTGCACTGATGGGCCATTGAACCCGTCCTGTTCCCCTGACTGCCGCCCCTGATTGCACACATGCCTCGTTCTAGCGGGACAGCCAAGTGCACTGGAGGTTCGTTGTACACCTTTATTCCTACAAATATCAATTGTTTTCTTTACAATGTCCAGTTGCTTTTGAGATTAGTTTTTATTAACATGATTAATTCAAATTAAAAAAAATGATAGTTTCAGTTGTATTTACATTATGGTGAGCAATGTAGTGATCCATCAGGCTTAAATGTGTTGTTTTCCAGAAAGGCTTTCCTGCTTTAACTACGTCAAATATTACAACAGGATGCTTTTTTACATTGAATGATGTGAACTGTAGTTAACGGCATGTTTGCTGCACAATCTGTAATTATATCGCTGCAGGATGCCTGTATTAAACTGCTTTCGAAAAGGACACTTTTCCTGAAAATTGCTACTGTGCTTCAACATTGTAGAAAACTGTATTTCTGGTGTCACAATAAATAATGAACACCATATGAAAACTCTCGATACATATTAGTTAGTCTTTTCTTAACCTGGTACTGCAGCTTTGCCCTATTAAGCCATTCTGTTAAAAGGAATCTGTCAGTAGGATCAGACCTCCTAAACTATCTATATGGGCATATAGGTCATAGGAGCTGAATAAACTAATACCTTGACATCTGCAAACTGATGCCTTATTCCAGAAAAAAAACAAATTTTTTAATATGTAAACAAGCTGTAAATATATATGGACCAGACACAGATCTTCCAAAGAATCTGCCTCCAGCACTTATTTTAAATAAAAAGGGGAGTTACCAGTGTGAGACATGTAATGACTGATACTTTTTTCTCATAATCTAACAGTACAGCAGAGCTAACAGTACAGCAGCTGTTAAGTTTGTCTTATTACAAATGTATGCAGCAGCACTTATCTTCTCGTACTGCTGACAGCTCTGCTACAGAGCTGTGCCTGATTATAACTAACACAATACAGCAGAGTTAACCTTGTCTCATTACAAAAACATGAAGTTGTCATAACAGAACTATCTGCTCTGCCGTAGTACCTACCTCCAACACTGGCTTAGCACTGAGGACTGCAGCTGCAAATGTTTTCGTAATGAGTAGTGATGGGCGAATCCTAACTGTAAAGTTTGGGGTCCGTTACCGGATACCTAATGTCCGTGCAGGAGTGCCGAACAAGGACTTCTCAGGGAAATCCATGTAACTGTTCGGGTGCGGCCACTCAGATAATGATGGAAATTAAAAAAGAGTAATAAGAAAGAAAATAAGGAATAAAGCAAGACCGTTATACTTACCGACCTTCCCAGCAGCTGTAACCGTGTTATTCCAAAAATAAGACTCTCTTGTATTTTTTTGCCCCCCAAAAAAGCACTAGGGCTTATTTTTGGAGGAGGTCTTATTCTCAGAGAAACACGGTTGGGGGGTAAGTTTACCCCCCAAAAAAAGCAGATCCCCCACTTCCCAGGAGACTCATACTTACCAGACCCAGACATTTGCGTGGCTCCTAGGTCCTCCCTATGATCTCCGGTGGGTGCTGCAGGCCATCCTCCGCTGTTCTGGCTGACACGCTGACACACTCACACACACCAGATTGCACACACGGGCTCACACACACACCACACATCACATCACATCCAGCGCTTCCGGCCTCAGGGAATGATGGGAGGAAGTCACGTGTGTCCGCAGGTCCTGTAGCGGCAGGTCCTTGTGTCGCGGGCGGGGAGGAGGGTGTCAGCACACCGCGCTCACCCCTTCTGTTCGGGTCCGGCAGCTGCTCCTGGTGGCTCGAGCTGTGGGCCGGATCCCGGGGTTTCCCGAGCGACACTCCTCGCCCGTGAGTGAAAGGGGGTGTTGGTTGGGTGTGGGGGATTGTTATAGTTCGTGACGCCACCCACGGTTGTGGTGATTGCACCACCGCTGCTCAGTGTGGGGGTCCCGGGGATGGTGATGCGGAGCAGCCAGGTGTTGTGTTGCCCCTCCGTGGGTAGGATTTGGTGATCCCGGGGCCCGGTGATGAGATGTAAAGTGTAGGGCCTGGAGGGCGTAGGGACGCGGGGGCAGTGCTGTGCCTTGCGGCACTATGGTACTCACTCAGCCTGACACACGGACACAGTTTGTACGGTAAACCAACGGCTGGTAGGACGGTCCCACAGACGGCTGCACCTGCACTCCCGGTAGGTGACGGTGATGTCCCTCTTCCTTGCACCTTTTGTTTGACTTGTGGTAGCGGTGGATTCCCTCCGGTTACCCGCTCCCCGGCTGCAATCTGGGCCGGAGGAGCTCTACACTTTGCCCGCAGGCGCTGGCCCTGAGAAACTGGTGCCGTGGCGGTGGCGGTGTCTCTCCAATACGGGTTGGGCTGTTGCCTTCAATCGGGACTTGGTTGTTGGGGGATCTGCGTCCCCGTCACTGACGGATTTGGCAAATCTGGCGACTCCTAGCCTTGCCGGGGTCCGAGAGGCCCCTGCCCTGGTGCTGACTGTCCTTCGGAACACTGCTCCAGACCACCGGGCACACAGCCAACGGGGTCCTTCCAGGAACTTCCAAACGGTCCCCCTCCAGACAGTCACCGCCGTTGCTGACCTTGCTGTTCTGGCCCTCACAAAGCTGGACCCTTCAGGCTGTCTTTCTCTTCTGTCACTTTACTTGCTTTTCCTCCTTTTCCACTTCTCTACTTTCACTTTCTTAACTCCTCACACTTGCCCTGCCTGGGCTTCACTTCACTCCTTCCACTTCCTCCTCCCTGACAGAACTCTGTTGTTTACTCAAGCTCGTCCCTGAGCTGACTGCCTGGTTACTTCCTGCCTCCAGAGTTGTGAGCTCCTCGGTGGGCGGAGCCAACCGCCTGGCCCACCCCCTGGTGTGCATCATCAGACTCCTGGAGGAAGGCAACAAGGATTTGTAGGTTAGCTGTGATGTGCCTACCTGGAGTGTGGGGTGTGGTGGTGTTGTGACCTGTGTCCCCTGGCTTGCCCAGGGCGACACATTCCCCCTTAGCAAAATGCAGACCGTCCGCGGGCTGCCGTCCTACACCGGTTTTATTTTTCTGTAAAAAGGGGATAACAGGGTTAAGCAAAACATAAATACATTTTTAATCAAAACTCTTCCCAAGACGGGAGGCACATTTACTTTTAACGTTACAACTGTGTACGGTCACGGTTTCCGCTCTCTCCCACCCAAGCAACCTGGCCCTGATGCTGCCCCTAAAACCCAGGCAGCACCCCTTGACCCACAGTCCAGCACAAGTCACCCGAGCGGGATCTGTCCTTGCCCTCCAGAGGGTGGCCACCGGTTCCTTTGGTGGCTGGGCCCTAGCCTGCTCTGCTGAGGGCCCTCCCTCCAACCTGCCTCTCCGGAGGCGGCATTGCGGAAACGGTAACGGTACCCAACATATTTACAAGCCACTTAACGTTTGTGGTGCCCTGCAAGTTCACGGGCTTGTCCATGGATAGTTCCCATGCAAATAAACTTTAAACGGTCCCCACGGGGACAACGGTGCCGGCTCCTGCCGGTTCAATCACAAGGCAAATCAACAAACAAATCAGGTGACTTCTTCGGTAATTTCACTTATCATTTCAAACTTTTTAAACTTTTTCAAACAAACAGCAACTTCAGTGATGGTCCCAACGGGGACGGTGCAACGGGCATCCGCTGCCCTACTCAGATTCTTCGGCTGCGGCGGACCCATCTTCCTCCGACATGGGCTCGGTGTCAGGCCCGGAGTCACTATCAACAGCTTCCGCCCCAGACGGGTAGCTTCCAACCGCCGTAGCTTCCAGGCTTGCTACTCCCTGGGCTGCAATCACGGGGGGGGGGGGGTACGCTCAACGGGCCAGGTGCTGTGCAGCATGCGAGCAAGTAGGACGGAGGCAACCTAGGAGCCAGGGTCTGACCGGGTCCCTCAGCCGCAGCGGCCGGTCCCTCTGGGACACAGGGGCGTGGGTCACTCTCCGGTTCCTCCATTCCATACACTCGCGCTACGGCAACTAGCGCCTCTACCTCCGCGGCCCATTGCTCCATCAGCCCGCCGATCTGCCTCTGATAATGGCGGCAAATCTCCACCGTTCGGGCCCTCAGCCATGCCGCTGTCCCGGGCACCAGCTCGGCCGCCTCCGCATAGCTCGGCGGGGCAGACATTTTCCGTTAGGGTCGATGGATCGGGGGGTCTTAGTGTATTTGTTGCGACGCCACACTTACATGCGTCCAGCCGCCATCGCGTCCCCCTTAGCTCTTTCCGGCCCCTCCTCTCTCGGGGCGGAGTTTTGGCCTTCGCGCCTCTACTGCTCGAGAAGACGCTCGAGCGGGAACTTTTCGCGCCAAAGATGGCGGCTTCTGAAATTTTTCTGCCGGATGCCTCCGGCGGTAACAAGGCGCACCTCTACCTGACGGCAGAGCGGTAGGATCCTGTTCGTGACGCCAAGTTGTCGCGGGCGGGGAGGAGGGTGTCAGCACACCGCGCTCACCCCTTCTGTTCGGGTCCGGCAGCTGCTCCTGGTGGCTCGAGCTGTGGGCCGGATCCCGGGGTTTCCCGAGCGACACTCCTCGCCCGTGAGTGAAAGGGGGTGTTGGTTGGGTGTGGGGGATTGTTATAGTTCGTGACGCCACCCACGGTTGTGGTGATTGCACCACCGCTGCTCAGTGTGGGGGTCCCGGGGATGGTGATGCGGAGCAGCCAGGTGTTGTGTTGCCCCTCCGTGGGTAGGGGTTGGTGATCCCGGGGCCCGGTGATGAGATGTAAAGTGTAGGGCCTGGAGGGCGTAGGGACGCGGGGGGCAGCGCTGTGCCTTGCGGCACTATGGTACTCACTCAGCCTGACACACGGACACAGTTTGTACGGTAAACCAACGGCTGGTAGGACGGTCCCACAGACGGCTGCACCTGCACTCCCGGTAGGTGACGGTGATGTCCCTCTTCCTTGCACCTTTGTTTGACTTGTGGTAGCGGTGGATTCCCTCCGGTTACCCGCTCCCCGGCTGCAATCTGGGCCGGAGGAGCTCTACACTTTGCCCGCAGGCGCTGGCCCTGAGAAACTGGTGCCGTGGCGGTGGCGGTGTCTCTCCAATACGGGTTGGGCTGTTGCCTTCAATCGGGACTTGGTTGTTGGGGGATCTGCGTCCCCGTCACTGACGGATTTGGCAAATCTGGCGACTCCTAGCCTTGCCGGGGTCCGAGAGGCCCCTGCCCTGGTGCTGACTGTCCTTCGGAACACTGCTCCAGACCACCGGGCACACAGCCAACGGGGTCCTTCCTTCCAAACGGTCCCCCTCCAGACAGTCACCGCCGTTGCTGACCTTGCTGTTCTGGCCCTCACAAAGCTGGACCCTTCAGGCTGTCTTTCTCTTCTGTCACTTTACTTGCTTTTCCTCCTTTTCCACTTCTCTACTTTCACTTTCTTAACTCCTCACACTTGCCCTGCCTGGGCTTCACTTCACTCCTTCCACTTCCTCCTCCCTGACAGAACTCTGTTGTTTACTCAAGCTCGTCCCTGAGCTGACTGCCTGGTTACTTCCTGCCTCCAGAGTTGTGAGCTCCTCGGTGGGCGGAGCCAACCGCCTGGCCCACCCCCTGGTGTGCATCATCAGACTCCTGGAGGAAGGCAACAAGGATTTGTAGGTTAGCTGTGATGTGCCTACCTGGAGTGTGGGGTGTGGTGGTGTTGTGACCTGTGTCCCCTGGCTTGCCCAGGGCGACACACTTGCACTCCACTGCACAGCCTCTCAGGATTCTGCCGGCGAGAAGAAATCTGTGTCGCTGGATGTGGTGAGTATGTGTGCGATCCGATGTGTGTGTGATCCGATGTTTGTGTTTGTGATTTGATGTTTGTGTGTGTGATCCGATGTTTGTGTGTGCGATATGATTATGTGTACAATCTGATTATGTGTGCAATCTAATTGTGTGTGTGATCCGATGTTTGTGTGTGTAATTCGATGTTTGTGTGTGAGATCTGGTTATGTGTGAGTGAGACTGGATGTGTGCAGGGGTGCGATCACTGCAGGGCCTCTGCTTGGCGTCTCGTGAGAATGATTGCGGGGTGCCCGCTGTCTATAATAAAGTGTACTGCAGTATCTGTAACTTTTTTAGCTGCACAGACACTTCATTATTGATCTGCGACTAGAGCTTATTTTCGGGGGAGGGCTTATATTTAAGCCTTGTTCCGAAAATGCTGAAATCTCTGCTAGGGCTTAAGGCTGCTTTTCACGCTGCGACATCGCTAGCCATGTCGCTAGCGATCGCCCCCGCCCCCGTTGTGCGTGCGTCACGGGCAATCGCTGCCCGTGGCGAACAATATTGCTAGTACGTGTCACACGCACATACCTTCCTAACGATGTTGCTGTGGCCGGCGAACAAACTCTTTTTTAAGGGGGAGGTTCGTGCGGCGTCACAGCGACGTCACACAGCGGGCACCAATCGAAGCGGAGGGGCGGAGAGCAGCCACATTAAAGTCACTCCCACCTCGTTGCCGGCGGACGCAGGAACGCTGTTGTTCGTCGTTGCCGGGGTGTCACACGTAGAGATGTGTGCTGCCTCAGGAACGACGAACAACCTACGTCCTACATGAGCAACGACATTTGGGAAATGAACGACGTGTCAACAATCAAGGATTTTTGCCTTTTTTCGGAACGTTAGCGGTCGCTCATAGGTGTCACACACAACGACATCGCTAATGACGCCGGATGTGCGTCACGAATTCCGTGACCCCAGCGATATCTCGTTAGCGATGTTGTTGCGTGTAACTTGGCCTTTACTTTTGGGGGAGGGCATATTTTTGGAAAAACACGGTACTTCCGGTTCCTCTCATTACCTCTCATATATATTCACTACTTCCCCCGCCCACCGTCAGCCTCAGCATCTGTGATTGGTTACAGTCAGACAGTGTCTGACCAAGTCAAAATCGCATTAAAACCGCATCTCGTTTTGATGTGCTTCTTTTTGGCCAGAAGATGCAGCTTTGGTGCAGGAATTTGGTATAGACATTTAAGCACCAAATTTGCATCTCCTGGCAGAAAACCACATTAACACTGCGTTAGAACTGTTTTTGTGCGATTATGTTTTGCCAAGAGATGCAGATTTGATGCTGGAATTTATACATCAAATTCTTATACCGAATCTACATCTTCTGACAAAAAAAACGCATCAATACCGCATCAAAACAGCATTCCGTTTTGATGTGTTTTTTTGCCAGACGATGCGGATTTGGTGCAGGAATTTCATGTATTAATTTCAGCACCAAATCTTCATCTCTTGGCAAAAAAACGCACAAACACGGTTTTGACACCGTTTTGATGAGGGTTTTATGCCAGGAGATTGAAGTTTGGTGCAGAAATATGAGGCCAACATTTCAGAGGCAAATTTGCATCTCCTGGCAGAAAACCGTACCAAATCAGCATCAAAACCGTTTTTGTGCGTTTTTTCTTTGCTAAAGGCTGCTTTACACGCAGCGACATCGCTAGCGATAGCACCCGCCCCCGTCGTTTGTGCGTCACAGGCAAATCGCTGCCCGTGGCGAACAATATCACTGGTACGCGTCACACCAACATACCTTACTAACGACGTCGCTGTAGCCGCCGAACAAACTCTTTTTTAAGGGGGCGGTTTGTTCGGCGTCACAGCGACGTCACGCAGCGGGCCACCAATAGAAGCAGAGGGGCGTAGAGCAGCCGCATGAACGTCTCTCCCACCTCGTTGCCGTAGGATGCAGGAACGCTGTTGTTCGTCGTTCCCAGGGTGTCACACGTAGCAATGTGTGATGCCTCAGGAACGACGAACAATCTGCGTCCTAAACGAGCAACGATATTTGGGAAAGGAACAATGTGTCAACAATCAACAATTTTGTGACAATTTCAGATCGTTAGCGGTCACTGGTAAGTAGAGATGAGCGAACCGGTCGTGGTTCGGCTCGAGGTTGGTTCGCCGAACGGACCTCCCGTTCGAGTTCGGTTCGTCGAACGTTCGACGAACCGAACTCGAACTGCTTAGGAAACAATGGCAGGCAATCACAAACACAGAAAAACACCTAGAAAACACCCTCAAAGGTGTCCTAAAGGTGACAAACAACTCAAACACATTGGAAAGTGACAAGGACATATACTCATGCGAAAACAAAACAGCTGGACAAGGAAAAAGAGGAGGACACACAGATATAGGCATGGCACGCCCTTCTAAAATCATGTAAAACACCGCAAGGTGACTCCAAGCGGAGTCTCCATTTTTTCCAAAAATTGGGCCACACACACACCCACCCCTTCAGTGGCAGCAGTTGTGCCCCAGTTGTACACTTCACAGCTACATTTGCATCAAGCACATTCAAAAATACGCCATTCTTATCCATCCCCAGGATGACACCGGGGTAGGTAGCAAAGTCTTTGCTGACCCATGACTTGTTCATCTTGGCTTCTTTTAAAAACAATGTAAGCAAGGGTTACTCCAAGCGGAGTCTCCCTTTTTTCCAAAAATTGGGCCACACAGACACCCACCCCATCAGTGGCAGCACTTGGGCCCTAGTTGCAAACAGGATGTTTTGATTTGCATCAAGCACATTCAAAAATACGCCATTCTTATCCGTCCCCAGGATGACACCGGGGTAGGTAGCAAAGTCTTTCCTGATCCCAGCTCTGTTCATCTTGGCTTCTTTTAAAAACACATCAAGCAAGGGTTACTCCAAGCGGAGTCTCCCTTTTTTTCCAAAAATTGGGCCACACAGACACCCACCCCATCAGTGGCAGCACTTGGGCCCTAGTTGCAAACAGGATGTTTTGATTTGCATCAAGCACATTCAAAAATACGCCATTCTTATCCGTCCCCAGGATGACACCGGGGTAGGTAGCAAAGTCTTTCCTGATCCCAGCTCTGTTCATCTTGGCTTCTTTTAAAAACACATCAAGCAAGGGTTACTCCAAGCGGAGTCTCCCTTTTTTTCCAAAAATTGGGCCACACAGACACCCACCCCATCAGTGGCAGCACTTGGGCCCTAGTTGCAAACAGGATGTTTTGATTTGCATCAAGCACATTCAAAAATACGCCATTCTTATCCGTCCCCAGGATGACACCGGGGTAGATAGCAAAGTCTTTGCTGATCCCAGCTCTGTTCATCTTGGCTTCTTTTAAAAACACATCAAGCAAGGGTTACTCCAAGCGGAGTCTCCCTTTTTTTCCAAAAATTGGGCCACACAGACACCCACCCCATCAGTGGCAGCACTTGGGCCCTAGTTGCAAACAGGATGTTTTGATTTGCATCAAGCACATTCAAAAATACGCCATTCTTATCCGTCCCCAGGATGACACCGGGGTAGGTAGCAAAGTCTTTGCTGATCCCAGCTCTGTTCATCTTGGCTTCTTTTAAAAACACATCAAGCAAGGGTTACTCCAAGCGGAGTCTCCCTTTTTTTCCAAAAATTGGGCCACACAGACACCCACCCCATCAGTGGCAGCACTTGGGCCCTAGTTGCAAACAGGATGTTTTGATTTGCATCAAGCACATTCAAAAATACGCCATTCTTATCCGTCCCCAGGATGACACCGGGGTAGGTAGCAAAGTCTTTCCTGATCCCAGCTCTGTTCATCTTGGCTTCTTTTAAAAACACATAAAAGCAAGGGTTACTCCAAGCGGAGTCTCCCTTTTTTTTCAAAAATTGGGCCACACAGACACCCACCCCATCAGTGGCAGCACTTGGGCCCTAGTTGCAAACAGGATGTTTTGATTTGCATCAAGCACATTCAAAAATACGCCATTCTTATCCGTCCCCAGGATGACACCGGGGTAGGTAGCAAAGTCTTTGCTGATCCCAGCTCTGTTCATCTTGGCTTCTTTTAAAAACACATCAAGCAAGGGTTACTCCAAGCGGAGTCTCCCTTTTTTTCCAAAAATTGGGCCACACAGACACCCACCCCATCAGTGGCAGCACTTGGGCCCTAGTTGCAAACAGGATGTTTTGATTTGCATCAAGCACATTCAAAAATACGCCATTCTTATCCGTCCCCAGGATGACACCGGGGTAGGTAGCAAAGTCTTTCCTGATCCCAGCTCTGTTCATCTTGGCTTCTTTTAAAAACACATCAAGCAAGGGTTACTCCAAGCGGAGTCTCCCTTTTTTTCCAAAAATTGGGCCACACAGACACCCACCCCATCAGTGGCAGCACTTGGGCCCTAGTTGCAAACAGGATGTTTTGATTTGCATCAATCACATTCAAAAATACCCCATAATTAACCGTCCCCAGGATGACACCGGGGTAGGTAGCAAAGTCTTTGCTGACCCATGACTTGTTCATCTTGGCTTCTTTTAAAAACAATGTAAGCAAGGGTTACTCCAAGCGGAGTCTCCCTTTTTTCCAAAAATTGGGCCACACAGACACCCACCCCATCAGTGGCAGCACTTGGGCCCTAGTTGCAAACAGGATGTTTTGATTTGCATCAAGCACATTCAAAAATACGCCATTCTTATCCGTCCCCAGGATGACACCGGGGTAGGTAGCAAAGTCTTTGCTGATCCCAGCTCTGTTCATCTTGGCTTCTTTTAAAAACACATCAAGCAAGGGTTACTCCAAGCGGAGTCTCCCTTTTTTTCCAAAAATTGGGCCACACAGACACCCACCCCATCAGTGGCAGCACTTGGGCCCTAGTTGCAAACAGGATGTTTTGATTTGCATCAAGCACATTCAAAAATACGCCATTCTTATCCGTCCCCAGGATGACACCGGGGTAGGTAGCAAAGTCTTTGCTGATCCCAGCTCTGTTCATCTTGGCTTCTTTTAAAAACACATCAAGCAAGGGTTACTCCAAGCGGAGTCTCCCTTTTTTTCCAAAAATTGGGCCACACAGACACCCACCCCATCAGTGGCAGCACTTGGGCCCTAGTTGCAAACAGGATGTTTTGATTTGCATCAAGCACATTCAAAAATACGCCATTCTTATCCGTCCCCAGGATGACACCGGGGTAGGTAGCAAAGTCTTTCCTGATCCCAGCTCTGTTCATCTTGGCTTCTTTTAAAAACACATCAAGCAAGGGTTACTCCAAGCGGAGTCTCCCTTTTTTTCCAAAAATTGGGCCACACAGACACCCACCCCATCAGTGGCAGCACTTGGGCCCTAGTTGCAAACAGGATGTTTTGATTTGCATCAATCACATTCAAAAATACCCCATAATTAACCGTCCCCAGGATGACACCGGGGTAGGTAGCAAAGTCTTTGCTGACCCATGACTTGTTCATCTTGGCTTCTTTTAAAAACAATGTAAGCAAGGGTTACTCCAAGCGGAGTCTCCCTTTTTTCCAAAAATTGGGCCACACAGACACCCACCCCATCAGTGGCAGCACTTGGGCCCTAGTTGCAAACAGGATGTTTTGATTTGCATCAAGCACATTCCAAATCCACAAGCATTTACTCTCCCCAGGATGACACAGGGGTAGTAAATTCCTTCTGGATCCATGACTTGTTCATTTTGATGAACGTCAGTCTGTCCACATTGTCACTGGACAGACGCGTGCGCTTATCTGTCAGCACACACCCAGCAGCACTGAAGACACGTTCAGAGACAACGCTGGCAGCTGGACACGACAAAATCTCCAAGGCGTAACTGGAGAGCTCTGGCCATTTTTCTATGTTTGAAGCCCAAAAGGAGCAAGGCTCCAGTTGCACAGTCATGGCATCGATGTTCATTTGGAGATACTCCTGTATCATCCTCTCCAGCCGTTGAGTATGTGTCAGACTTGTTGTCTCTGGTGGCCTTGCAAAAGAGGGTCTAAAAAAATTATGAAAAGATTCCATAAAATTGCTGTTACCGGCACCAGATACGGTCCTACTGGTACGGGTAGACTGGTGAAGATGACGAGACCGTCCCATGTTTGTCAAGTTACAACTGGGAGATTCCCTCCCTGCACCTGCACGGTTGTTTGGTGGAAAAGCCGAGCTAAGATCGAGTAACAGCTTCTGCTGATACTCCTGCATACGTGCGTCCCTTTCTATGGCTGGAATTATGTCACAAAATTTGGACTTGTACCGGGGATCTAATAGTGTGGCAATCCAGTAGTCATCATCACTTCTAATTTTGACAATACGACTGTCATGTTGGAGGTAGTGCAACAAAAAGGCACTCATGTGTCTTGCGCAGCCATGCGGACCAAGTCCACGCTGTGTTTGTGGCATAGAGGTGCTACCCGTTCTTTCTTCCTCTGACATCTCCCCCCAACCTCTTTCAACTGAAATTTGACCAAGGTCTCCCTCATCCGCTGAGTCTTCCATGTCCATGGACAGTTCGTCCTCCATTTCTTCATGTTCTCCTGCACCTTGCTCAACATTTCGCCTGCTACTATGCGCCCTTGTCGATCCCTGTTCCCCATGGTCCCATGCCTGCTGCGTTGGTGATGATGAACGTCTGGACCTTGGTGATGTTGTTGTCCCTTGCACATATGAATCCTCCTGTAGTTCCTCCCCTTCATGTTGTCCCACCCCCTGACTCCGAATAGTGTTTAGCGTGTGCTCCAGCATGTAAATGACTGGAATCGTCATGCTGATAATGGCATTGTCAGAGCTAAACATATTCGTCGCCATGTCGAAACTGTGCAGAAGGGTGCATAGGTCCTTGATCTGAGACCACTCCATCAGGGTGATCTGCCCCACCTCTGCATCTCGTTGGCCCAGGCTATACGTCATGACGTATTGCACCAGGGCTCTGCGGTGCTGCCACAGTCGCTGTAACATGTGGAGAGTTGAATTCCAGCGTGTCGCCACATCGCATTTCAGGCGATGAACCGGCAGGCCGAAAGACTTCTGTAGCGATGCAAGTCGCTCAGCTGCGGCGCTTGAACGCCGGAAGTGAGCAGACAGTTTTCGTGCCCTGTTCAGAAGGCCATCTAGGCCGGGATAGTGTGTTAAAAATTGCTGCACGACAAGGTTCAACACGTGAGCCATACAAGGTACGTGTGTCACCTTGCCCAGGCGAAGGGCCGCACCCAGGTTTGCAGCATTGTCGCACACGGCCTTACCAGGCTGCAGGTTGAGTGGAGACAACCATTTATTAAACTCGGACCGCAGAGCTGACCACAACTCCTCAGCTGTGTGACTCTTATTACCAAGACATGTCAAGCTAAAGACCGCCTGATGCCGTTGCGCTCGGCTGCCAGCATAGTAATGAGGCGTGCGTGATTCCTTCTGCGCAGTGAGAACGCTGGTGGCCTGACCAGGCAGGCTTGGGGCGGAGGTGGAGGACCCAGATGAGGTGGAGGATGCAGAAGCTGTGGCGGAACTTGGACAGACAGAGGATTGACACACAAGTCGTGGGGACGGCAAGACTTGTGCAGCAGACCCTTCACCATCTATCACCATAGTTACCCAGTGCCCAGTCAGCGACATGTAACGTCCCTGTCCATGCTTACTGGTCCAAGTATCGGTGGTGAAATGCACCCGTTCACACACAGAGTTTCTCAAGGAAGCGGTGATGTTGTGTGCGACATGCTGGTGTAGCGCGGACACACCTTTCTTAGAGAAGTAGTGGCGACTAGGCATCTGGTACTGGGGCACAGCGACAGACATAAGGTCTCTAAAATCCTGTGTGTCCACTAGGCGGAAAGGCAGCATTTCGGTAGCCAACAGCTTACAGAGGGATAGAGTCAACCTCTTAGCTTTGTCATGGGTCGGAGGAAGTGGCCTTTTATTTGACCACATCTGAGGGACAGAGATCTGGCTGCTGTGTGTAGACGGTGTTGAGTAGGGTGTCCCTGGAAAAATGCAGGTTTGTGAGGAAAGTGCAGGCGGAGACATGATGTTGCCTTCATCCAACGTTGGTGCTATCGATGTCTGAGAGAGCTGTACACACTCACTTGTTTCCCCTTCCAAACCAACTGACGACCTTACAAGCAAACTGCCTGTTGCGGTTACAGTGGTGGAAGTTTTGCGTGGAAAAACAGGTGTGACAGCTGTCCCCACAGTCCTAGAAGATGAAGAGCGCGCGGATGCACTGGAAGGGGCGGGCGGTGGATGGTTCGCTCCGCTAGCCGGCATTGCAGCACGGTGAGCTTCCCACCGGGACTTATGATATTTATTCATGTGACGATTCATGGAAGAAGTTGTCAAACTGCTGAGGTTTTGACCTCTACTAACAGAATCATGACAAATGTTACATATCACATGAGTTGGGCGATCTTTTTCGATGTGAAAAAAGGTGTCACGAACCACCGGGGGGGTCACTCAGAAATCCCCCGCGCTGGCTACCAGTACGTCACAATCGGGGGGTAACAAGTGGGGGTCACCCCTCCTTTATACCTCCCGACCGACAGACAGAGCACGTGACGCGCTCTCTAGCGCCCCTCTTATAGTCAGGCCAATTATGGAATTGCCCGACAATAAGCAAGGAGGCCGCTATACTACTTATGCCGATTATTGAAGGGTCCCCAGTGAGAGTAGGGTATATATTCCCCCGACCTCCGCGGGCGGAATATATAAAACCTCCCCGGATCTCACTGGCCTCCCCACAATAATCCTTGGCACAACTCGCTGCCACCAACCGCTTCACGGTAACTATTAGCCGAACACACAGACGTGGGATTCAAGATCGAGATAACAGAGCAGCCCAAGATTAATTATATAATTTAATCAGCCTAAAGCACACTAGAAACTACAATATATACAATAGGGAATCTACAGAATATACATATGTCAGAGTACAGTCACAGATAAAGCATGGTTTACAAACAGGTATGCAATTCAATCAGTTACCTTGTGCGTCTGGCCACAGGGGGGCGCTGTAGACCAGGTTTCTAGGAACTCCCACAGATGTTTCCTGCACGTGACCCCCAGCGAAAGAACACTGGAAAATGGCCGAAGTAGGGTTATCAACCTGGGCAAATCCAGGTCCCCTCCTACCTTCGTGACCTCAGAGGGAGCACTGCTCCACCCCTGGCTGGAGTTATGGACAAAATCCACAACATGGAATATGGCCATAACTTGGCCTGGGAGCGTCGTAGGCGGACGCCAATGCTCTCATTGTGACAGTTATGAATTTAGCTACAGAATGAGAGGACTCATGACTTGTCTACTAGTTCCCCATTGGCTGATATCACGCCTGGGGTATTTCCCAAGCTCCCGCTCCCATAAAAAGGGTGTGCCAGCATCGTCCGCATGCGGAGACACCATTTTTATGGTTGCCATATTTATCGGAAATATGGCTTGCGAGATATGAACCATTTTTTACTGGAGTCGTTCTGTCTGGATACTTCCAAGCTTGCTAATGAGATAGCAGCTCCTACCACAGGGTCACGGCAGGGAGTCATCCTGTGTCCATTGTTCCCACATCATCTCATCTCCATATCACAGGAGATGGCCATGGAGGTGTAACACCTTCACAGATGCTGGACATTGAGAACAAGAAGGGAGGGGGCACTGCCAGGGAGTGATGAGAGCGATTATGACTTCCAGTCATAATTCCTCTTCATATCCCAGGATTTGCCTCACACCTCCCCCCTTTTGAGGGCGCTAGGGGGCAGCACACTCCGGTGTTCCCCCGTGCGCCCGTCCGCGACCTCTCCTTGTCGGGACAGCCCGTCTGCGTTACCGTGGTCACGGCCCCTTTTGGGGCGAATGGTGAAGTTGTATTGCTGGAGCGCAAGGCTCCATCGCAACAATCGCCCATTCGTCCCAGAGACGGTGTGCAACCAGCTGAGGGGATTGTGGTCCGTCTCCACGATGAAGTGGCGCCCGTATAGATAGGGTTGCAGACGCTGCAGGGCCCACACTATGGCCAGGCACTCCTTCTCCATCGTGGAATAGGCCACTTCCCTTGGTAACAGCTTCCTGCTCAGGTACAAGACTGGGTGCTCTTGGCTCGCAGAGTCCACCTGGCTGAGCACCGCACCGAGGCCGAAGTCACTGGCGTCGGTCTGTACTACAAACGGCCGCGTGAAGTCGGCTGCCTGTAGCACGGGCGGGCTGGACAGGGCGTCCTTTAGGGCCCGGAAGGCTGTCTCGCAGTCCATTGTCCAATCGACTGCAGAGGGCAGCTTCTTCTTGGTGAGGTCCGTCAAGGGCTTTGCCAGGCTACTATAGCATGGAACAAACCTCCTATAGTACCCAGCGGTCCCCAAGAAGGACATCACCTGCTTCTTGGTCCTGGGGGTGGGCCAGGATGCGATGGCTTCCACCTTCTCAGGCTCGGGCTTCAGTGTTCTCCCGCCTACCCGGTGACCGAGGTACTGGACCTCGCTCATGGCCAGCTGACACTTTCCCGGCTTGATGGTCAAACCTGCCCGGTGGATCCGCCTGAGCACCTGTGCTAGATGCTCTAGGTGGTCCTCCCAGGTGGGACTGAAGACGGCAATGTCATCCAGGTACGCGGCCGCGTACCCTTCAAGTCCCTTGAGCAGGGTGTTGACCATCCGCTGGAAAGTGGCAGGGGCATTCCTCATCCCGAATGGCATCACCGTGGACTCGTATAGTCCAAATGGGGTAATAAAGGCAGAGCGTTCCCTGGCCTTGCGAGTCAGGGGGATCTGCCAATATCCCCGGCTCAGATCCATGATGGTCAGGTACTGAGCCCCGGCCAACTGATCGAGCAGGTCATCGATGCGTGGCATTGGGTACGCATCGGCGACCGTGACAGCATTGAGCCCCCTGTAGTCCACGCAGAACCGAGTGGTTCGGTCCTTCTTAGGGACGAGGACTACAGGCGAGGCCCAAGCGCTGTTGGATGCCTGGATCACCCCCAGCTTCAGCATCTCGTCAATCTCCTGGCGCATGTGTTGCTGCACCTCCAGGGAGACCCGATATGCTGAACGCCGGATCGGGGGATGATCCCCAGTGTCCACGTGATGGACAGCCAAGTCAGTCCTTCCGGGCTGGTTGGTAAACAACCCCCGGAAGGGGTGTAGGGTGGCCCACAGCTGGGACCGTTGGTCCTCCAAGAGCTGGTGGCCAACCTCCACATCCTCAATGGATCCGCCTGCCCTAACCTGGGCTAGCATATCCAAGAGGGTCTCCGCTTCTCCCTCCTCGGGCAGGTTGCACACGGGGAGCGCACATGCCTCCCGCTCATGATGTGCCTTCATCATGTTCACATGGAAGGGCTTCCGCCTTCCACGGGCAGGGTCCAGGGTGACCAGGTACGTCACAGGGTTGAGCTGCTGGTACACGAGGTATGGGCCTTCCCAGGCTGCCTGAAGCTTGTCCTGTGGTACGGGGACCAGTACCCACACCTTTTGACCCACTTGGTAGGTCCTCTCACAAGCGTTCTGGTCGTACCAACGCTTCTGATCGGCCTGGGCTTGAGCCATATTGTCGTGTACCAGTTGCGTCAAGGCCTGCATTTTGTCCCGGAAGCGCACGACATACCCGATAACCGACACTCCAGGGGTGGCCAAATCCCCTTCCCAAGCCTCTTTCACCAGAGCCAGGGGGCCCCGCACACGTCGCCCGTACAGGAGCTCAAACGGTGAGAATCCTGTTGAGGCCTGTGGAACCTCCCGGTAAGCAAATAACAGGTGTGGGAGATACCGCTCCCAGTCACGCCCATGGGAGTCGACCAACATCTTAAGCATCTGCTTTAAGGTGCCATTAAACCGCTCGCACAGGCCATTAGTCTGTGGATGGTACGGGCTGGCCACCAGATGTCGCACCTGGACTTGCTTACAGAGGGCCTCCATCAGCTGGGACATGAATTGGGTCCCCCGGTCAGTGAGCATTTCCTGGGGAAAACCCACTCGGGAGAAAATCTCCAGCAATGCGGTGGCCACCTTGTCAGCCCGAATGGACGACAAGGCCACTGCTTCCGGGTACCGGGTGGCATAGTCCACTACCGTCAGTATGAAGCGTTTCCCGGAGCTGCTGGGGATGGCCAGCGGGCCGACCAGATCCACAGCCACCCTCCTGAAAGGCTCATCGATGATTGGCAGAGATACCAGTGGGGCTTTGGGGTGTGGCCCCGCCTTCCCCACTCTCTGACAGGTTTCACACGAACGGCAGTAGGCAGCCACATCGGCCCCCATTTTTGGCCAGTAGAAATGCTGGTTTAACCTGGCCTTGGTCTTAGCGATCCCTAGGTGTCCGGCCATCGGAATCTCATGTGCGATCCGCAACAACTCCGTCCGGAACGGATAGGGTACCACCAACTGTCGGTCCCTGGGCCACGCCCCCGGTGAACCCTGCTGGACCGTGGCCCGGTACAGCCGTCCTTGGTCCCAGACCACTCGCTCCGGGTCCGAGTCCGAGGGAGGCTGTGCCGCCTGCTCCTTAAGAGCTTTCAGGCTGTCGTCAGCTTCTAACGCTGCCTGAAACCCCTGGCTAGATGTGGCCAGAATCGACGAGACTGTCACATCTTCGGTCAGTACCCCGGGACCTGTGTCCTGGCCTCCACCTGACTCGGCTGCCACTGGGTCAGAAGGGGAAGAGCTATCGGACCTCTGGGAGGCCCCTTGGCTTCCAGCACTCCCACTGCGGGTGACAGCGGCCACAGCCGCTGCGACCGTGGGTCGTGCCTGCTCCTCCTCCGTTCCTGACCAAGTCGCCGGTTCAGGCAGACCTACCTGGCTTCCTGACACCCCGGTTGTGGGGGAACCATGCACCGAGATCTTACCTGGGAGCACTTCCGCTCCTGGACCGGCCCCAATCTCACCTGCCTGTTCCCCTCCTGCAGCAACAGAACCCCGCTGTGAAATCTCTGGGGACCCCACATTTGCTGTGGTAGCCCCCACCCCACACACTGGTCCTCCCCCTGCAGCACCCTGCTCTCGGCTTATCCCTGCAGAGGGCAACAGATCCCAGCTCACAGGCTGATTACTTGTAGAGGCATTGTCACACCTTTCTCTGACCCCCTCCCCTGTCACAGCTGCAGCTGTGTGTGTGTCTATGGTGTCTATGCAAGCAGAAATATCAGAGTTCACTCCCTCCTCCCTTACATCATTCATAGATAACACATTAACATTGTCCGGAGGCATGTCAGTACTGGCTGAAGGTTCAGCCCTTGGTTGGGGCCCAAACTGGGAGGTTATCTGCCCCAAATCTGTCCCAAGTAGCACGTTTGCGGGGATCCGATCAGTTACCCCCACCTCCCTCACCCCTCGCCCTGCGCCCCAGTCCACATAAATGTCAGCAACAGGCAGCGCCGGGTCAATGCCTCCAATCCCGGAGACAGCGAGGGTTTTTCCAGGGATCAAGTCTTGGGGGGACACCATCTCAGGCCGCACCAGAGTCACCTCCGAGGCGCTGTCTCGCAGTCCCATGGTCACAGACCGGCCGACGGTGACAGGTTGGAAGCTGTCCAGGGACCTACCACCACCCCCACCCACACAATACACCTTGGGCGGCCCTTGGGACGGGGACGGAGCCGGGGCCTTGGGACGCTGAGGGCACATGGCCTTGAAGTGTCCAGGTAGGTTGCACTGGTGGCACCGTCTTGGTTCTGCCACGGGCCTGGAGAGGGGAGTTGAGGGGGGCACCCCCTGCAGTCTAGGGGCAGGTGGGGCAGTCGCAGAGTTCATCTTACCCCCTCTCCAGGTGCTGCTGGTGGCTGCTCTCCTGGCCTCAGGAGCCCGATTGTTGGTGTAGTCATCGGCCAGGGCAGCTGTAGCCGTGGACCCCTTTGGCTTCTGGTCTCGGATGAACTGGCGGAGATCCTCAGGGCAGTTCCACAAGAGTTGCTCCGTGATGAACAAGTCCAGGATCTCCGGTCCGGTGGAAAGCTGCAGGCCTTGGGTCCAGTGGTCGGCAGCTCGGGCAAGTGCCCGCCGGTGGTCAGCCCAGGAGTCCTTTGGTCCCTTCTGTAGGCTCTGGAACTTCTTGCGGTAGGACTCTGGAGTGAGGTTGTACTGTTGGATCAGGGCCCGCTTGATGGTGTCGTAGCCCTGATCTGCCTCAGCAGGCAAGTCCCCAAGGATATCCAGGGCCTTACCCCTTAAACGGGGGGTCAGGTATTTGGCCCACTGGTCCTTGTCCAGATGGTGCTGCAGGCAAGTCCGTTCAAAAGCAGTCAAGAAAGAGTCCAAGTCTCCATCCTTCTCCAGCACTGGGAAGTCCTCAACACGGACCTTTGGAAGTTTGGTGTCTTGAAGGTCACGTGTGGCTGATGAGGGCCGGAGGTGAGCTAGCTGCAGCTGGTAGTCACGCTCTGCCTGGCGCTCTTCACGTGCTGCTTGCCGCTCCGCAGCCTCACGCACTGCTTGCCGCTCCGCAGCCTCAGCGTCACGCGCTGCCTGTCGCTCACGCTCGGCCATGAGTATCTCGTAGGTATCCCGGTCTCCAGCCTGGAGAAGGGCCATAGCCATTTGAAGAAGGCTATCCGAGCCTCCCAGGCTCGGTGGAATGGCACGTGGTGATCTGCGGCCCGCTGCGGAGCCTGGTGCTTCACTGTCCATTGCAGAGCGGAGGGCTGGCATCTGGCTCGTTGAGGACCCTTGGGTGAGCTGCTCCTCACCTTGTCCATAATTGCCAGGTTGTGCGCTGTCCTCTGCAGAACGGTTTTCTGGCGTCGAGCTCCTGGAGGGCTCGTGGACAACCTCCTCATCGTCTCTGGCCTGAGCATCGGCCATTCCTTTGGCTTTGCTCCTGGTGCTCTCAGCCATTGTTGCAGACTTTGGTCACTGACACAGAACTGACACCTGATGCCTCCACACACCTTACAGTATCTGCACTCTGACACTCTAGTGTTGGTCTGGTCTGAAGACCCCAGCAGCCACAGCTGCTGCAGGCAGTCTTTAGTGTCTGGGAGTATGGGTCTCACACTCACACACACTATTATCTCGATCCCACCGCTTGCCACCAATATGTCACGAACCACCGGGGGGGTCACTCAGAAATCCCCCGCGCTGGCTACCAGTACGTCACAATCGGGGGGTAACAAGTGGGGGTCACCCCTCCTTTATACCTCCCGACCGACAGACAGAGCACGTGACGCGCTCTCTAGCGCCCCTCTTATAGTCAGGCCAATTATGGAATTGCCCGACAATAAGCAAGGAGGCCGCTATACTACTTATGCCGATTATTGAAGGGTCCCCAGTGAGAGTAGGGTATATATTCCCCCGACCTCCGCGGGCGGAATATATAAAACCTCCCCGGATCTCACTGGCCTCCCCACAATAATCCTTGGCACAACTCGCTGCCACCAACCGCTTCACGGTAACTATTAGCCGAACACACAGACGTGGGATTCAAGATCGAGATAACAGAGCAGCCCAAGATTAATTATATAATTTAATCAGCCTAAAGCACACTAGAAACTACAATATATACAATAGGGAATCTACAGAATATACATATGTCAGAGTACAGTCACAGATAAAGCATGGTTTACAAACAGGTATGCAATTCAATCAGTTACCTTGTGCGTCTGGCCACAGGGGGGCGCTGTAGACCAGGTTTCTAGGAACTCCCACAGATGTTTCCTGCACGTGACCCCCAGCGAAAGAACACTGGAAAATGGCCGAAGTAGGGTTATCAACCTGGGCAAATCCAGGTCCCCTCCTACCTTCGTGACCTCAGAGGGAGCACTGCTCCACCCCTGGCTGGAGTTATGGACAAAATCCACAACATGGAATATGGCCATAACTTGGCCTGGGAGCGTCGTAGGCGGACGCCAATGCTCTCATTGTGACAGTTATGAATTTAGCTACAGAATGAGAGGACTCATGACTTGTCTACTAGTTCCCCATTGGCTGATATCACGCCTGGGGTATTTCCCAAGCTCCCGCTCCCATAAAAAGGGTGTGCCAGCATCGTCCGCATGCGGAGACACCATTTTTATGGTTGCCATATTTATCGGAAATATGGCTTGCGAGATATGAACCATTTTTTACTGGAGTCGTTCTGTCTGGATACTTCCAAGCTTGCTAATGAGATAGCAGCTCCTACCACAGGGTCACGGCAGGGAGTCATCCTGTGTCCATTGTTCCCACATCATCTCATCTCCATATCACAGGAGATGGCCATGGAGGTGTAACACCTTCACAGATGCTGGACATTGAGAACAAGAAGGGAGGGGGCACTGCCAGGGAGTGATGAGAGCGATTATGACTTCCAGTCATAATTCCTCTTCATATCCCAGGATTTGCCTCACAAAAGGCCCAGGCTAGGCAAGGCTTAGAGGCCATGCGACCTGTTGATCCACCCCGAATAATGCTCATAGGCAGAGTGGTGGCTGAGGATGCAGTTGTAGACGTGCTACCAGTGCTCCGACTCTGTCCAGGAAGGCGCAAGGTAACTTCGTCGTCGGTTGCATCCTCCTCCACCGCCTCTGTTGACCTCCTCGAGTGCCTGACTGGGGGTTGACAGTAGGTGGGATCTAGAACGTCATCATCAATTGTTGTGTTCGCACTCCCCTCCCCCTCAGACCGAGCCTCTTCTTGCCCTGACCTTATATTTAAGTTGTCATCCCAATCGGGTATCTGCGTCTCATCTTCATCAGTATGTTCCTCATTGTCTATAACCACAGGTGTTACAGTTTGTGACAAAGGGTCAACATTATGCTCAGAAACTTGGTCCTCACGGCCTGAATCTGAGTCACAAAGGTTCTGGGCATCACTGCAGACCATTTCCTGTTCTGTACTCACTGTAGCTTGGGAGCAGACCTCTGATTCCCAGGCTATAGTGTGACTGAACAGCTCTGCAGACTCAGCCATCTCAGTTCCACCATACTGTGCAGGGCTGATGGAGACTTCAGAGCTGGGAGAAATCAAGTGTGATTGGGATGACAACTCAGAGGAATGGTGTTTTTTGGATGCGGTACTTGAAGTGGCTGAGAGGGCACTTGTTGGACCACTTGAGATCCATTCAAGCATTTTCCTTTTTTGCCCATCATCTACCTTTGTTCCTCTTGTTCGTGTCCGTAAAAAAGGGAGCACATCGGATTGTCCACAATAAGTAGTAGACATCTTACTTTTGCTAGTAGATGGTCTATCTTCAGCAGATGATAATGGAGCTTTGGCACCTTCCCCACTGACAAAACCTTTTTTGCCTTTTCCACCACGCCTCTTCCCCTTTCCACCAGCATCTGTCATTTTGCCACTCATGTTGATTGCGACAAGATTGTGGACTGAAAATGTGGTAGTAAAAATTGAGAGGTGGTGAAGATTGCAGTGGTGGTCTAGCTTTATTAACAGCAGAATAATAAAGAATAAATATCCCTGACAATGTAACTTAGTTATAATTCGTTGGAGTGTGCAACGCAGGCAGACGTGCTGCAAATGTCTTGGCACTAGTGGGACTATAGCAAAGTCCAATAGCCACGTATAGGATGCCACTAGGTACACTGAGTGTGTGCTAGTATAATGGCTTAGTTATAATTAGTTGGAGTGTGCAACGCAGGCAGACGTGCTGCAAATGTCTTGGCACTAGTGGGACTATAGCAAAGTCCAATATCCACGTATAGGATGCCACTAGGTTCACTGAGTGTGTGCTAGTATAATGGCTTAGTTATAATTAGTTGGAGTGTGCAACGCAGGCAGATGCGCTCTGCAAATGTCTTGGCACTAGTAGGACTATAGCAAAGTCCAATAGCCACGTATAGGATGCCACTAGGTACACTGAGTGTGTGCTAGTATAATGGCTTAGTTATAATTAGTTGGAGTGTGCAACGCAGGCAGACGTGCTGCAAATGTCTTGGCACTAGTGGGACTATAGCAAAGTCCAATAGCCACGTATAGGATGCCACTAGGTACACTGAGTGTGTGCTAGTATAATGGCTTAGTTATAATTAGTTGGAGTGTGCAACGCAGGCAGACGTGCTGCAAATGTCTTGGCACTAGTGGGACTATAGCAAAGTCCAATAGCCACGTATAGGATGCCACTAGGTACACTGAGTGTGTGCTAGTATAATGGCTTAGTTATAATTAGTTGGAGTGTGCAACGCAGGCAGACGTGCTGCAAATGTCTTGGCACTAGTGGGACTATAGCAAAGTCCAATAGCCACGTATAGGATGCCACTAGGTACACTGAGTGTGTGCTAGTATAATGGCTTAGTTATAATTAGTTGGAGTGTGCAACGCAGGCAGACGTGCTGCAAATGTCTTGGCACTAGTGGGACTATAGCAAAGTCCAATAGCCACGTATAGGATGCCACTAGGTACACTGAGTGTGTGCTAGTATAATGGCTTAGTTATAATTAGTTGGAGTGTGCAACGCAGGCAGACGTGCTGCAAATGTCTTGGCACTAGTGGGACTATAGCAAAGTCCAATATCCACGTATAGGATGCCACTAGGTTCACTGAGTGTGTGCTAGTATAATGGCTTAGTTATAATTAGTTGGAGTGTGCAACGCAGGCAGATGCGCTCTGCAAATGTCTTGGCACTAGTAGGACTATAGCAAAGTCCAATAGCCACGTATAGGATGCCACTAGGTACACTGAGTGTGTGCTAGTATAATGGCTTAGTTATAATTAGTTGGAGTGTGCAACGCAGGCAGACGTGCTGCAAATGTCTTGGCACTAGTGGGACTATAGCAAAGTCCAATAGCCACGTATAGGATGCCACTAGGTACACTGAGTGTGTGCTAGTATAATGGCTTAGTTATAATTAGTTGGAGTGTGCAACGCAGGCAGACGTGCTGCAAATGTCTTGGCACTAGTGGGACTATAGCAAAGTCCAATAGCCACGTATAGGATGCCACTAGGTACACTGAGTGTGTGCTAGTATAATGGCTTAGTTATAATTAGTTGGAGTGTGCAACGCAGGCAGACGTGCTGCAAATGTCTTGGCACTAGTGGGACTATAGCAAAGTCCAATAGCCACGTAATTTCCCCTCGCTTTTTTTCTAAAACCTGCACATATTGGCATAATGATGATGTAACTTGATGTATGTATAACGCGATCCACCTGTATACCAACGGGAGGTATGGATCTATTCACACATATTTCATCAAAAATGTCTTTCCCTAATATAACATTCAGTCAGGTTAGCTATAATCGCTCCTATTTGGGATGGAGGGGTGTACTATCTCCTTTGGAAAGAATGAGTGATGTGTGTCATCTTGTGCCTCATCACAGTTTACGGTTATATGATGCGACCCGATTGTGCCTTAAGTTATCTAGAGGGTTAAATGAATGTGGTTTATACATATCTATATGAGCCCCTTTTGGAGTACATGGCCGATTAGGTCACGAAATGGGCGTTTCGATTCCTCCATTACAACCTATATGAATATCCTGGGGGCGTATCTCTAACTTAGAATGCATTCTGTGTTTAGCGATGACGCGACGGATCACATGTTCGATCACGTGGTGCTGGCTGCATCACGTGACGCGGTCCAAGCCTCTGTCTCGCATAATGTCATTACATTGTATCGCTTCCTGGATTTCAGCGGTGACGCGGTTGATTACGCGTCCGATCACGTGGTCCTCGATGCACCACATGATGAGGTACAAGCCTCACTTTCATACATACTACCCGGAAGTGCGATGCACGCACCGGAGGTATGGAGTATGTATAACGGAGGAACGCTAAGACACGTGGGACCCCCACAAAAGGGTGGTAAGTGTCTCTCTAATTATATGACCATCTGTGTTTATTGAATGCACCTGACCGGAGGCCGTTTGGATTGGCAATGTGGACCTAACTATGTGTTTATAAGTCATTGCCTATGGGGCATACGGTTTGCAGCATTTGGTGTATGGACCTTGCAGGTGCCACACTACTTTTTGGCCCTCCATATTTCTCTTTCATGCCCTGGTCCCCTGAGGAGTCACCATCTTGTGACGAAACGCGTCGGGAGGCATGTGGGGCGGGTGTACATAAGGACTTAGGTTCAGATGTGGACCGTCCTTGTAAGGACGGGAGTCAAGGGGGCATAGGGCAAGTTACACCAAGCCCGGACTTCAAGCCTCGCTGTGACCCCTCCAGTATCAATATGCTGTGCAAAAATTAGGAAGATCATCGAAATGGGTGAGATCCTTCCATTGTTTGCTTATTTATCTGTGTGTTTAATCACTGAATAAGGTTATAGGGCTACTGTGGTTGTTGCCAGTAACTAGGGGATTTAAAACTGTATGTACACATAATACACGGTAATAGTAGGACCACTGTCCGTTTTTCCCTTCGTTGCTGTGCAGTGCGAAGCCTTATTATCTTAACACACTTTTTTGTCCCTGTATGGCAGTTGTCCAATGGTATCCCGATTTAATGTAAAAATACGGGCCTTGGCTACCCACAGGGCGATCCAAACCCTTATGCATTTTAATATTCTTTCATTTTAATAACTAAGATTAAAAGTTACGTTTTAGAAATTATTCCTCACTGGTGCTGTCAACTGATAAATTGTGAGCAATTGTCCTTGTAGAATCACCAATGGTGAATCTAGTTGCTGAAAATCATCTATTTTTGATATAATATGGCAGGCTTTTTGGCTGATGGCTTGAAAACTGATAGCTGGCTAGAGGAGGCAAGAGAGGTTTTCTCCGACCGGGTTACTATAACCAAAAAATACACCCCCACCTATGGTCTAATATTTAAAGATCTAACTAGACTATACAAAGATCAAGTCATCTCTTGGTGGGAGGTGCAAACTTTGGAAAATTATCTTAAAGAGAACATAGTACCAAGAGGTCTTAGAATTACCTTAAATCCTGGTAATAGGTCAAAAAGTCCAGAGTTTATAAAAAAGTGGGAAAGAGAAGCCACTGAGAGTGCACACAGGTTTATGAGACTCCTCCTAGAGGAGGAGAAGAACACTCTCTCACATCTTAACGAGAATCTGAGAGAATTGATAGATTCAGCTAAAAAGTTTTCTAGCGAGGCAGACTTTTCTAAAAAAGAATTGACACTACAAAATGATATAGAGAGATTCCAGCATAATGTAAAAGAAAGGAAACATAAACAGTTTGTTCGCGATCTACAGGATTTTAGAGAAAATAGAGCATATATTTTTCTAAACAATAAGACCTTACACACTGAAACTCCCATAGACCCCTCATCATCTGATACGGAGGCCTCTGAAAGTGAAACTAGGGGAGGTAGAGGGGGACAGGGACGAAAAGGAAAAGGCTCTTTCTCGAATAGAGGCAGAGGAAACCAATTTACACAAGGGCCTCATTTTTTAGATCGCGAATACTCACTGAGGAGCCGAACAGAGGGGAGGGGCCAGTTCCAGAAATAGGCATGCAGGTTCTTAACCTGTCTTCTCGACCTCTCAGTGAGTTGGAGCAATCTATTCTTGAGCGGGGTCTCTCATTTGTCCCGACTTCTGATTTTGATTTGTTTGAAAGTGTCAAAGATTTGAATCTGTTTGCGCGAAAACTGAAATGGAGAAAGCATTATTGCAGACAGGATGACAAAACCTGTGAGGACCTGGGTATTCCACCTGACATGTTACCTGATGTCAGGTTACTTGATTCATTGGCTACAGAGAATCCTAATCTGAGAGGTGAAGGCCCCTTTACTGGCCTCAAAAACAAGAGCACGAAGATGCCGCCTCCACAGGGTGATGTATCTGCTGTGGATGTTTTTGTTAATCTAGTAACTGAGGACCTTAGGGAATTGAAACATCAGAATCCCTTTGTATCCTTTAATTGTACCAAGGAGGAAGTTGGGGCTCTGCGAGGTTTGGAGCAGGACCGCCACATTGTCATTAAGCCCTCTGACAAGGGTGGCAATGTGGTGGTCCTGGACTCCGAAAGATACCGCAGAATGTGTTTGGATCTCCTGGAAGATAGAGAGGGATATGGTATCCTGAAGGAGAACCCAACAAGGACTTTTATGTCTGAAATGAAGGTCCTGTTGGATGAAGCACTGGCCTCCAAATCCATTAATAAGGAGGAATATGAATTCCTGCTACCACAGAATCCTGTGGTTGCTACCTTTTATGGATTACCGAAGGTGCATAAAGGGATAGATCCATTGAAGGGTAGACCAATAGTTTCAGGAATTAACAGTATATGCCAAAACTTAGGCCAATATTTGGATATCGTTCTGCGACCTTTTGTTACATCTCTGCAGTCGTATACTAGAGACTCCACCGATTTTCTGAGGAAGATCGAGGGGATAACTGTGGATGATGATTGTATACTGGCAAGCATTGATGTGGAGGCTTTGTACTCCTCCATTCCACACGACAAGGGTTTGCAGGCGGTAGAATATTTTCTTTCCACTAGGGGTTGTCAGTTCACTCAGCACAATGCCTTCATACTGAGAGCACTTAATTTCTGCCTAACCAGAAACTACTTCGTCTTCGATGGGAAGTTCTTCCACCAGCGCAGGGGCACCGCGATGGGGAGCCCTTGTGCCCCCTCGTATGCCAACTTGCTCCTGGGCTGGTGGGAGGAGACGATGGTCTTTGCCGGCGAGGACGAGGTAGATGACATTCACAGGGTAGAACTCTGGGCACGGTATATTGATGACGTATTTATAATCTGGCGTGGCTCAGAGAGTGCTCTGAAGGGCTTTGTGAATGTTCTGAATGACAACCCCATTGGATTACATTTTACCTATGAGGCAAACCAGACTACTCTACCCTTCTTGGACATCCTGGTCACTAAAACGGAAGGAGGTGCCCTCAAAACGAGCACGTATAGAAAACCCACCTCCACCAATTCCATTCTGAGATGGGAAAGTAATCACCCTATTCCCCTAAAAAAAGGAATACCTAAGGGGCAATATCTTAGGATGCGCAGAAACTGCTCGGATGAGGGCTCTTTCAGGTACCAGGCTAATGATCTCAGAAAAAGGTTTCTAACAAGGGGCTATCCCGAAAGGGTGCTAAAAAAAGCCTTCAATGATACCAAAACAATGAACAGATCGGATCTTTTGATCCCGGCCTCTGAAAAGAGTGGTGACGATATAATCAGGTTCATCACAACTTTCTCCAATGGCTCAAACCAGGTCAGGAATATTCTGGAAAAACATTGGTCCATTTTACGAATGGACAAGGACCTTGAAGAGAAGGTCGGTGTATATCCACATGTCACTTACAAGAAAGGACGATCCCTACAGGATAGACTCGTCCACAGTCATTTCCAAGCACCTCAACAACAAACATGGCTGAAATCCAATATAAAAGGCTGCTACAGGTGCGGGAAATGTGTGGCGTGTCCATTCATAAAATCCTCAAAAAATTTCGAGTCCAACGTCACCCATGAACAATTCGAGATACGTCATTATATAAATTGCCGTTCCCGAGGAATCATCTACAAAGCTACCTGTGAGTGCGGGGTAGAATACGTCGGCAAAACCATCAGAGAATTTAGACGACGGGTTGGGGATCATCTGGGTGACATGGAGCATAAGAGGGAGACCCCCCTGGCCCGCCATGTTAACAACGTACATGGCGGAAAAAAGAATGTGATTTCATTCATTGGCATTGACAAGGTGGATCCACCTATTAGGGGGGGAAATTGGGATCGTCTAATCCTGCAACGTGAAGTCAGGTGGATATTTAAGCTTGACACTGTGACACCTAAGGGCCTGAACGAGCAGCTACAGTATGGCTGCTACATTTAATATAACCTGCGTGATAATATATGATCTTTGTCAACCACTCCTGTATTCTCAACCAGCATGTTTCTTCTATAGGATTTCGGCTTGTCGTAAATATTATTGATGGACAGTTTGGGTCATGAACTGGCCCCTGATACCATTACGGTGGAAAGGTTTTTCCGCCGTATTTTAAACCTCAAATGTGTATTGAAAATGCATCAACCTCTGACACACCCACTGGGAGGTCGTAGTGTGGGGTATCATAACAATGACCTATTACCTGACTGCTGTAATAGATAATTTTCTTTCTCCCCATGACATGGGTTTTCTCCTAGTACATTGCAATACGGAGAATACTAAAATTATGTATGATATCCCACAGGTTAATTTCCCCTCGCTTTTTTTCTAAAACCTGCACATATTGGCATAATGATGATGTAACTTGATGTATGTATAACGCGATCCACCTGTATACCAACGGGAGGTATGGATCTATTCACACATATTTCATCAAAAATGTCTTTCCCTAATATAACATTCAGTCAGGTTAGCTATAATCGCTCCTATTTGGGATGGAGGGGTGTACTATCTCCTTTGGAAAGAATGAGTGATGTGTGTCATCTTGTGCCTCATCACAGTTTACGGTTATATGATGCGACCCGATTGTGCCTTAAGTTATCTAGAGGGTTAAATGAATGTGGTTTATACATATCTATATGAGCCCCTTTTGGAGTACATGGCCGATTAGGTCACGAAATGGGCGTTTCGATTCCTCCATTACAACCTATATGAATATCCTGGGGGCGTATCTCTAACTTAGAATGCATTCTGTGTTTAGCGATGACGCGACGGATCACATGTTCGATCACGTGGTGCTGGCTGCATCACGTGACGCGGTCCAAGCCTCTGTCTCGCATAATGTCATTACATTGTATCGCTTCCTGGATTTCAGCGGTGACGCGGTTGATTACGCGTCCGATCACGTGGTCCTCGATGCACCACATGATGAGGTACAAGCCTCACTTTCATACATACTACCCGGAAGTGCGATGCACGCACCGGAGGTATGGAGTATGTATAACGGAGGAACGCTAAGACACGTGGGACCCCCACAAAAGGGTGGTAAGTGTCTCTCTAATTATATGACCATCTGTGTTTATTGAATGCACCTGACCGGAGGCCGTTTGGATTGGCAATGTGGACCTAACTATGTGTTTATAAGTCATTGCCTATGGGGCATACGGTTTGCAGCATTTGGTGTATGGACCTTGCAGGTGCCACACTACTTTTTGGCCCTCCATATTTCTCTTTCATGCCCTGGTCCCCTGAGGAGTCACCATCTTGTGACGAAACGCGTCGGGAGGCATGTGGGGCGGGTGTACATAAGGACTTAGGTTCAGATGTGGACCGTCCTTGTAAGGACGGGAGTCAAGGGGGCATAGGGCAAGTTACACCAAGCCCGGACTTCAAGCCTCGCTGTGACCCCTCCAGTATCAATATGCTGTGCAAAAATTAGGAAGATCATCGAAATGGGTGAGATCCTTCCATTGTTTGCTTATTTATCTGTGTGTTTAATCACTGAATAAGGTTATAGGGCTACTGTGGTTGTTGCCAGTAACTAGGGGATTTAAAACTGTATGTACACATAATACACGGTAATAGTAGGACCACTGTCCGTTTTTCCCTTCGTTGCTGTGCAGTGCGAAGCCTTATTATCTTAACACACTTTTTTGTCCCTGTATGGCAGTTGTCCAATGGTATCCCGATTTAATGTAAAAATACGGGCCTTGGCTACCCACAGGGCGATCCAAACCCTTATGCATTTTAATATTCTTTCATTTTAATAACTAAGATTAAAAGTTACGTTTTAGAAATTATTCCTCACTGGTGCTGTCAACTGACTATAGCAAAGTCCAATAGCCACGTATAGGATGCCACTAGGTACACTGAGTGTGTGCTAGTATAATGGCTTAGTTATAATTAGTTGGAGTGTGCAACGCAGGCAGACGTGCTGCAAATGTCTTGGCACTAGTGGGACTATAGCAAAGTCCAATAGCCACGTATAGGATGCCACTAGGTACACTGAGTGTGTGCTAGTATAATGGCTTAGTTATAATTAGTTGGAGTGTGCAACGCAGGCAGACGTGCTGCAAATGTCTTGGCACTAGTGGGACTATAGCAAAGTCCAATAGCCACGTATAGGATGCCACTAGGTACACTGAGTGTGTGCTAGTATAATGGCTTAGTTATAATTAGTTGGAGTGTGCAACGCAGGCAGACGTGCTGCAAATGTCTTGGCACTAGTGGGACTATAGCAAAGTCCAATAGCCACGTATAGGATGCCACTAGGTACACTGAGTGTGTGCTAGTATAATGGCTTAGTTATAATTAGTTGGAGTGTGCAACGCAGGCAGACGTGCTGCAAATGTCTTGGCACTAGTGGGACTATAGCAAAGTCCAATAGCCACGTATAGGATGCCACTAGGTACACTGAGTGTGTGCTAGTATAATGGCTTAGTTATAATTAGTTGGAGTGTGCAACGCAGGCAGACGTGCTGCAAATGTCTTGGCACTAGTGGGACTATAGCAAAGTCCAATAGCCACGTATAGGATGCCACTAGGTACACTGAGTGTGTGCTAGTATAATGGCTTAGTTATAATTAGTTGGAGTGTGCAACGCAGGCAGACGTGCTGCAAATGTCTTGGCACTAGTGGGACTATAGCAAAGTCCAATAGCCACGTATAGGATGCCACTAGGTACACTGAGTGTGTGCTAGTATAATGGCTTAGTTATAATTAGTTGGAGTGTGCAACGCAGGCAGACGTGCTGCAAATGTCTTGGCACTAGTGGGACTATAGCAAAGTCCAATAGCCACGTATAGGATGCCACTAGGTACACTGAGTGTGTGCTAGTATAATGGCTTAGTTATAATTAGTTGGAGTGTGCAACGCAGGCAGACGTGCTGCAAATGTCTTGGCACTAGTGGGACTATAGCAAAGTCCAATAGCCACGTATAGGATGCCACTAGGTACACTGAGTGTGTGCTAGTATAATGGCTTAGTTATAATTAGTTGGAGTGTGCAACGCAGGCAGACGTGCTGCAAATGTCTTGGCACTAGTGGGACTATAGCAAAGTCCAATAGCCACGTATAGGATGCCACTAGGTACACTGAGTGTGTGCTAGTATAATGGCTTAGTTATAATTAGTTCGAGTGTGCAACGCAGGCAGACGTGCTGCAAATGTCTTGGCACTAGTGGGACTATAGCAAAGTCCAATAGCCACGTATAGGATGCCACTAGGTACACTGAGTGTGTGCTAGTATAATGGCTTAGTTATAATTAGTTGGAGTGTGCAACGCAGGCAGACGTGCTGCAAATGTCTTGGCACTAGTGGGACTATAGCAAAGTCCAATAGCCACGTATAGGATGCCACTAGGTTCACTGAGTGTGTGCTAGTATAATGGCTTAGTTATAATTAGTTGGAGTGTGCAACGCAGGCAGATGCGCTCTGCAAATGTCTTGGCACTAGTGGGACTATAGCAAAGTCCAATAGCCACGTATAGGATGCCACTAGGTACACTGAGTGTTTGCTAGTAAAATTGCTTAGTTTAAAAAACTTGGAGTGTGCAATGCAGGCAGATGTGCTCTGCTAATGTCTTTGCACTAGTGGGACTATAGCAAAGTCCAATAGCCACGTATAGGATGCCACTAGGTACACTGAGTGTGTGCTAGTATAATGGCTTAGTTATAATTCGTTGGAGTGTGCAACGCAGGCAGATGCGCTCTGCAAATGTCTTGGCACTAGTGGGACTATAGCAAAGTCCAATAGCCACGTATAGGATGCCACTAGGTACACTGAGTGTTTGCTAGTAAAATTGCTTAGTTTAAAAAAGTTGTAGTGTGCAATGCAGGCAGACGTGCTCTGCAAATGTCTTTGCACTAGTGGGACTATAGCAAAGTCCAATAGCCACGTATAGGATGCCACTAGGTACACTGAATGTTTGCTAGTATAATGGCTTACTTAGAATGAGTTGGAGTGTGCAGAGGACAAGAGGGTACAGTGGCAGGATTGTGGTGCTCTGGGTAGAGGAATGGAAGCCTGCCTTTCTATTCCCTCCTAATGGTGAAATGCAGGGAGGAAATCCCTGACCTGGGCTACACAGACGCTGTTGCTGTTTGCAGGACCTGTCACTTATGGCTCTCTGACCCTGCCGCTTTGAGCCCTTAAAAGGACTGCTAGAATGTGCTCTCCCTAAGCTGTCTAACGCTGTGTATGCAGCGCATACAGCTGTATCGGCTATAGGACTCAGGAGGACGGAGCTGCGACACTGATGTCTGACACCAAAGACGCAGAAGGCAGATAATGGCGTTCGTGAAGAAAATGTCCGGTTTTATAATGCAGGGACATGTGACATGCAGATCCTATCACACATGCCGTTGCTTCTCTGGCTCAAAGTCCACTTAGGTGTGTGTGTGTCTGTGATTGGCTGACATGCTGGCCCGCCCCACAAGACGCGCGCGCTTAGGGAAGGAAGACAAGAAAAAAAAAAAAAAAAAATGGCGATCGCCATTATAGAAACAGCAGTGATCTGAAGGCGCTGTTCACGCACACTATACACTGAAATGTGATAATAGTTTGATTCACAGAGTGACTTACACTATTACAGCAGAAACCAAGCTAGGATTTAGCTGTTTTTTGGCTGCTAGAACCGTTCTCGAACGTTTCTAGAACTATCGAGCTTTTGCAAAAAGCTCGAGTTCTAGTTCGATCTAGAACATGCCCCAAAATCACTCGAGCCGCGAACTGGAGAACCACGAACCACGAACCGCGCTCAACTCTACTGGTAAGTCTCACATGCAACGACGTCGCTAACGACACCGGATGTGTGTCACGAATTCCGTGACCCCAGCGATATCTTGTTAGTGATGTCGCTGCGTGTAAAGCGGCCTTAAGAGATGCAGACTTGGTGTTGGAATTTTTTTCACCAAATTCCTGCACCAAATCTGCATATCCTAGCAAAAAATCTCATCAAAACCGCATCACATTTTTTGCAAGAAGATGCAGATTTGGTGCAGGAATTTGGTGTATAAATTTCAGCACCAAATCTGCATCTCTTGGCAAAAAAAACAACAGTTTTACTGCCAGGAGATGCATGTGTCATGCTGTACAAAGGGCTGGTAACACGTAGTACAGCATATTCCCCACTAGGTGGCAGCAGAGTAGTGAAGGAGAGTCAAAGTAACACTGTAACAGAATTGAGGCTGAAGTACAGCAGAGTAACTTCAGCAGGCAATTAACAGGAGAACCACCAGGGGGCAATAAAGTAGTCAAGCAGTCAGGGTCAAGCTGGGAAGTCAAATTAGTGAAGGGGAAGGATCAAGATCACTTCAGAAAACAGAATCAAGGTTGGATGTCGGGAGATCAGGTATGCATAGGGGAACACAAAGGGCACAGGGAACAGAAGATAAGACCAGAGGTTAAGGAGATACAAACACGGAAAGGAGGATGAACCAGGATGGGTATGCAAATGACAGGAGAGGTACGTCAGGGACTGGGACAAACGGATGAACGGCGGATCAAGTCACGGCACGGTAACATGAAATCAGATCAAACAGGAAATCTCACCAGAGCCAGTCACAGGCTACAGAGCAAAACTATAACCAGCGCTGGAATACTTTTGCAGTGCCCAGATATAGTGTCTCCTGAAACCGGAATGAGGCTGATGGGAGTTAACCCCTGATATGACCAGGCCGGGTCTGGGAAACTCTGGAGTCGGGAATGCCGGTCCTGGATCATGACAGTAGGTCTGATTGAACTCAGTTCACCTTAGGTAAGGTCACTGAGTTCAATCAGTTCACCTGCGGTGAGTTTACCTGCGGTCACAGATGGGGTACCGTGGGAACCTCCAACTGTGACCAAACATAAACTCTGTGAAGTCACCACTCACAGCTGCGGCTCAGTCAGTTTCTGCCTGAAGCCACAGCGGGCAGTCATGTTTTTTAATGTGCCTGCGCGCTGCAACTTCAGTTGGATTACGTTGGACTTGGGTGTTTGTGGAGTTAACAAATCGGAGAGAGAGGGTGGTTTTTTTGTGTTTTATTTCAAATAAAGAATTTTTTTGATGTTTGTGTTTATTTCTTTTCACTTACAGGATTAGTAATGGGGGAGTCTCATAGACTCTCCTCATTACTAATCTAGGGCTTAGTGTCAGCTGTGAGCTGTCATTGACCCCTTATATTACCCCGATTGCCACCGCAAAAGGCTAATCGGGTTGAGGCGGGTAAAGTGTCAGGATTGTTGCACAATTCTGGGTGGCTGTAGGTTGCTATTTTTAGGCTGGGGGGGCCAATTACCATGGGCCTTTCCAGCCTGAGAATACCAGCTGGGGTCCCTCTTATTTTCTTATTTTGATACACAGCCAAGATAAGCACATGGCTGGGGCTGCAGCCTCTAGCCGTATGCTTTATCTTGGTATCACAATACGGGGGGACCCTACTCCAATTAGTTTATTTAGTTATTTATTTTTACACCAGTATAGGGATGTAGACAGAGTGTGTGATTCCAACCAATCACAGATGCTGTCACACAGGGTGTGGGGGTGGTCTTACTGCAAACAATCACAGATGCCGGGACTGATGGTGGGAAGGGGAAGCAGTGAATATATACGAGAGTTAATGAGCAGACCTCAAAGCAGTGTGACAGCCATGCAGGAGACGCTGTAAGTCTAACTGTCCTGCTCTAATCTCTTAAGCTCTTTCTACCACCATTTTACAGCACAATGTTCAGGACCCCAAAGACTTATATGGGCTTCAGCGTCCGGGCAGATGTACGGGTTCAAGGGTTCAGGTCCGGCCAGACCCGCCAAACCCAACCATCTGTGGGTTCACCCATCTCTAGTAATGAGACAAACTTCACTTCTGCTGTACTTTGTTAGCTCTGATATACAGTGGTGGTCCGGATCTCACTGGAGAGCTGTGTGTGATTGTGAGAACTGTCAGTCATTACATGTCTCACACCTGTAATGTCACCTTTTATTTATAATAAGCTCAGGAGGCAGAATCTGGCCCATAGATATTAACAGCTCATTTACATATTAGAAAAATGTGTCTTTCTCTTGAATAAGACATAATATTGCAGATATCAAGGTATCATTTTATTCAGCTTTCTATGACCTACATGTCCATATAGATGGCTTAGGAGAGTTGATCCTACTGACAGATTACCTTTTATTTATGGAGTGCAAAGGGTTACACCTGCAACAATTACATACAGGTGGGGGTTTTTTAGTTGGGGTTTTCTGTTTAAAAAATCTGTAGTGTCTGAACCTACCCTTACAGTCCAGATAAAATATATTTGATCATATTATGAGATAATATATATTATATGATAATATCATTACCAATCATCTTTGAGAAAATACCATCTTCTTCTGCAGCTCAAGCCCGTTGCATTTGCCGTTAGGACCAATGTCAGTTACTGTGGAGCTTTGGATGAAGAATGCCCAGTTCAGGGAACTGCTATCAACTTTGAAGCCAAAGATTTTCTACATATCAAAGAGGTAAGCATGAAACTAAGTATTGCTGAAATGTCGAAAGTATATTGTATTCTAGTCAAATGTATTACCGTATTTAGTTTCACACCTGTGTATAAGTGATTGGAAGCAGAAGATGCATATGTTTTATTTGGTGGACAATTTAGTAAAATTTAGGTCAATCATTAGCTAATATGATGGTTTCGGTGAGCACAGTGGGCCTCTCTTAGGTGCCTGGTGCTTATACTCCCATTCAAGTAGAGGACAAGTTAAACTGTTGGAGAATTCCTTTAAAGGGAATCTGTCACCAGGTTTTTGCTCCCCCATCTGAGAGCAGTATAATATAGAGACAGAGATCCTGATTCCTGCGATGTCTAACTTACTGAGCTGTTTGCTGTCATTTTGATAAAATCAATGTTTTCTCTGCTGCAGATCTAGCAGTTATACAGAGCTCATGAATATGCTGGACTACCTGGCAGCACACCAAGTAGTCCTCTAATGATAATCCATTGCTTAATAATCAGTTATTTTTATCAAAACTACACTAAGCAGCCCAGAAAGTGACACATTGCTGGAATCAGGATCTCTGGCCCTATGTTACGCTGCTCTCAGATTAGGTGACAGATTCCCTTTAAACATGATCCAGGCATGCTTTACCATAAAGGGGAGACAGTCAAACATTACTTTTGTCTATCTCTTGAATGAAGCCTTTCTTAGCAGTATTCTTTTTTTATCAAAGATTACTGCTTGCTGTAATTCAGTAGATATCTTTATTGTTTACTTCCTGTTAATAAAATCTGTATTGATGATGTGATGATCATACAGTGCCTTGCGAAAGTATTCAGCTACCTTGAAATTTTCAAATTTTTCCCACATTTCAGGGTTCAAACATAAAGATAAAAATGTTAATGTTATGGTAAAGAATCAACAACAAGTGGGACACAATTGTGAAGTTGAACAAAATGTATTGCTTATTATAAACTTTTTTTAAAAAATAAATAACTGAAAATTGGGGCGTGCAATATTATTCAGCCCCTTTACTTTCAGTGCAGTAAACTCTCTCCAGAAGTTCATTGAGGATCTCTGAATGATCCAATGTTGTACTAAATGACTGATGATGATAAATATAAGCCATCTGTGTGTAATCTAGTCTCCGTATAAATGCACCTGCTCTGTGATAGTCTCAGTGCTCTGTTTAAAGCGCAGATAGCATCATGAAGACCAAGGAACACAACAGGCAGGTCTGTGATACTGTTGTGGAGAAGTTTAAAGCCGGATTTGGTTACCAAAAGATTTCCAAAACTTTAAACATCCCAAGGAGCACTGTGCAAGCGATGATATTGAAATGGTAGATTTGCAGTGGTATGATACTCCTTACAAGACCCGGCCGTCCATCCAAAATTTCATCTCAAACAAAGAGAAGACTGATCAGAGATGCAGCCAAGAGGCCCATGATCACTCTGGATGAACTGCAGAGATCTACAGCTGAGGTGGGAGAGTCTGTCCATAGGACAACAATCAGTCGTACACTGCGTAAATATGGCCTTTATGGAAGAGTGGCAAGGAGAAAGCCATTTCTCATAGATATCCATAAAAAGTGTTGTTTAAAGTTTGCCACAAGCCACCTGGGAGACACACCAAACATGTGGAAGAAGGTGATTTGGTCAGATGAAACCAAAATCAAACTATTTGGGCACAATGCCAAACGATATGTTTGGTGTGAAAGCAACACAGCTCATCACCCTGAACACACCATCCCCACTGTCAAACATGGTGGTGGCAGCATCATGGATTGGGCCTGCTTTTCTTCAGCAGGGTCAGGGAAGATGGTTAAAATTGATGGGAAGATGGATGGAGCCAAATACAGGACCATTCTTGAAGAAAACCTGTTGGAGTCTGCAAAAGACCTGAGACTGGGACGTAGATTTGTCTTCCAACCAGACAATAATCCCAAACATAAAGCAAAATCTACAATGGAATGGTTCACAAATAAATGTATCCAGGTGTTAGAATGGCCAAGTCAAAGTCCAGACCTGAATCTAATCGAGAATCTGTAGAAAGAGCTGAAAACTGCTGTTCACAAACGGTCTCCATCCAACCTCACTCAGCTCAAGCTAATTGTAAAGGAAAAATGTGCAAGAATTTCAGTCTCTCGATGTGCAAAGCTGATAGACACATACCCCAAGTGACTCGCAGCTGTAATCGCAGCAAAAGGTGGCGCTACAAAGTATTAACTTAAAGGGGACGAATATTATTGCACGCCCCGCTTTTCAGTTATTTATTTTTTTTAAAAGTTTAAAATAAGTAATAAATTTCGTTCAACTTCACAATTGTGTCCCACTTGTTGTTGATTCTTCACCATAACATTTAAATTTTTTATCTTTATGTTTGAAGCCTGAAATGTGGGAAAAGGTTAAAAAATTCAAGGGAGCCGAATACTTTTGCAAGGCACTGTATTGGTGTGGGACTAATTATAGTGATAGTACAATTATAGATACACTTGATGTACAGTTACAATCCAGTGAGTTTGTGCTAGGGTGGCTTCTAGATTCAAAAGTTCCACTTTTTGTGACTTTTTTTTTTAAACAAAATGTATTTTTAATGCTGTTTTCATATAAAGTAGTCAATGGAAAATGCATAAAAACGTCAAATCTACAACATGCTGCATTCGAAAAGAATTGCCAGGGACTCAAATGCCACAGAAAATGCCCTGTTTGTAGTCAATTTCATATTTCCCCACTGACTCACAGCCAACATCTGGCTACAACATTTTTTCATGCAAAAAAGGCCAAAAACTCCACAATAATTCAGCATTTCCTCAAAAACACGTTTGTGAAACCATCTATAATATAAGTGCAGAATTCTGACAAACTTTAATGCTCAAAGCAAAAAGTTAGTTAATCTTCTGTGACTTCAATGCAAAAGAATGAAATGCAAAGATGGAGCAACGAAGAGGCAATAAAAATGTGTGTAAACCTGTATCATTATTGTCCTAAATTATTGCATCTTTTAATCAAGTGATACATTCTGCCCTACAGTGGGTATGGAAAGTATTCAGACTCCTTTAAATGTTTCACTTTGTTTCATTGCAGCCATTTGTTAAATTCAAAAAAGTTCATTTTTTCTCATTAATGTACACTTTGCACCCCATCTTGACAGAAAAAAACCCTGAAATATCACATGATCATAAGTAGTCAGACCCTTTGCTCAGTATTGAGTAGAAACACCCTTTTGAGCTAGTACAGCCATGAGTCTTCTTGGGAATGATGCAACAAGTTTTTCACACCTGGATTTGGGGATCCTCTGTTATTCTTCCATGCAGATCCTTTCTAGTTCCATCAGGTTGGATGGTGAACGTTGGTGGACAGCCATTTTCAGGTCTCTTCAGAGATGCTCAATTGGGTTTAGGTCAGGACTCTGGTCAGTCAAGAATGGTCACGGAGGTATTCTGAAGCCGCTGCTTTGTTATTTTAGCTGTTTGCTTAGGATCATTGTCTTGTTGGAAGGTGAGCCTTCGCCCAAGTCTGAGGCCCAGAGCACTCTGGAAGAGGGTTTTCTTCCAGGATATTTCTGTACTTAGTCGCGTTCATCTTTCCTTCAATTGCAACCAGTCGTCCTGCCCCTGGAGCTGAAAAACACCCCCATAGCATGATGTTGCCGCCACCATGTTTGACTGTTGAGATTGTATTGGGCAGGTGATGAGCAGTGCCTGGTTTTCTCCACACATACCACTTAGAATCGTCACCTAAAAGTTCTATCTTTGTCTCATCAGACTAGAGAATCTTATTTCTCATAGTCTGGGAGTCCTTCATGTATTTTTTTGCAAACTATGTGGTTTTTTAAACGTCTTGCACTGAGAAGAAGCTTCCGTTGAGCCACTCTGTCATAAAGACCTGACTGGTGGAGAGCTGCAGTGATAGTTGACATTGTGGGACTTTTTCCCATCTCCCTACTGCATCTCTGGAGCTCAGCCACAGTGATCTTGAGGTTCTTCATTACCTCTCTCACCAAGGCTCTTCTCCCACGATTGCTCAGTTTGGCTGGATGGCCAGGTCTAGGAAGACTTCTGGTGGTCCCAAACTTCTTCCATTTAAGGATTATGGAGGCCACTGTGCTTTTAGGGACCTTGAGTACTGCAGAAATTATTTTGTAACCTTGGTCAGATCTGTGACTTGCCACAATTCTGTCTCTGAGCTCCTTGAGGAGTTCCTTTGACCTCATGATTATCATTTGGCCTGACATGCACTGTGAGCTCTTATATAGACAAGTATGTGCCTTTCTATGTACTGTGAGCTGTGAGGTCTTTTGTTTTTATATATACAGTATATATACAGTGGAACCTTGGATTATGATCATAATTGGTTCCGGGAGTATGCTCTTAAACCAAGTTACTGTTATATCAAAGCGAATTTTCCCATAGAAAATAATTGAAACATAGACAATTCGTTCCACAACTCAAAAATATTTGCTGTATTTATACAAACCTATTACAGTAATACAAAATAATGTACTGTATTCATATAAAATTATTACAGTACACTAATACAAAATACTATTCAGTACTGTAAAAACAAAAACAAATTATACTGCACTTTAGCTTACAATAAAATTGTTGGTGTGCGGGAGGTACAGTATAAACAATGTGCTGTACTGGTAATCAATAAGAAAGTACAATACTGTATCCACAAATGCAAATTGATAGACATGCTATATAGTATATACTGTACTGTACAATGGTATACTGTGTACAGTATACAGTACATATGTACAGAAAGCTACCTTCAGAGCATGTTAGAGCGCAGTGAAAGGACAGAACTAGACGTGTGAATAGTGAGTATTTGCTCTTCTTGCAAAGCATTGCTCTTAAACCAAGTTACAAATTTGTAAAAAGCTTTGCTCGTCTTGCAAAACGTTCTCAAATAAGTTACTCTTAAACCAAGGTTCCGTTGTATATAAAACAGCGCGCCATTTTTAACTGACTAAGGGTTTCTGCCGTCACATTAGCCTTCTTTTTTCACGTTTTTAAGGATCTTCCCCGCCTCTGAACTGGTTGAATCATGCTAGGGTCGATCCTGCCGACTACGGCAAAATGTAAGGGGTGCCTGAGGGCGTGGTAGTCATTGCCGGGTGTAGTCCTCAGCAGCGCACCCTGGTACTCTTACATAAATTTGGGTTGCGGGTCTGTCACATACAAATCAGGCGGCAATTGATTGTAACAGATAACTGCACTTCTTTACTTGACATCAACTTGGTAACAGGTATTTATGTCGCGGGCGGAGGAGGGGACGCTGCGCTCTCCCACTGCTCGGGTCCGGCCGCTGCTGCTGCGGATGCTGCTGCTCGGTGGTGGCTCGAGCGGTGAGCCGGATCCCGGGGACTCGAGCAGCGCTCCTCGCCCATGAGTGAAAAGGGTGGGGATTGGATGGTGGGGATTTGGTTATTGTCAGTGACGCCACCCACGGTTGTGGTGAAGTTGGTGACACCACCGCTGCTCTGGACGGGGATCCCGGGACCGGTGACAGGGAGCAGCCTGGATGTTAGTTCTCCCCTCCGTGGGTAGGGGGTTGGTTGTCCCGGGGCCCGGTGATGGGGTAGGGATGGATGGCAGGCGGGTTACGGGGCCTGGTGTGGTGCAGGGTCGCGGGGGCAGCGCTGTGCCACATGGCACGGTGGTACTCACTCAGCCAATGATGAGGACACAGTTCTCGGTAAAACACACGGCTGGATGGACAGGTCCCACAGACGGCTGCGGCGTTGTTTTTTCCCGGCAGTTTGATAGTGACTGCCTTTCCCTGCACCTACGTAGTGTAACGGTTCCAATGGGTTCCCACCGGTAACCCACTCCCCAGCTTGGATGGTTGCTGGAGGAGCCCCTTTTGCCTGCAGGCTCTGGCCCTGGGAACTTTAGCCTTGGCGGTGACTGTGTTTCCCTCTCTCGGTTGGACAGTTGCCTTCTGTCGGGACTTGGCTGCTGGGAAACCCAGGAGGTTCCCTTCGCTAACGGATTTGGCAAATTCACGGTGACTCCTAGCCTTGCCGGGGTCCGTAAGCCCCTGCCGGATGGTGCTGGCTTCTCTTTGCATACCGGTCCGGTACCGCCGGGCCACCGCCCGTCCATGGTCCTTACGGTTAGCTCCAATAGGCCACTCCTGCAGACGGTCACCACCGTCTGCCAACCTTGCTGGACCAACTTCAGTCTGCTCCTCTACCCCTTTCCTTCCTCTCACTCTCACTTCCAAACTGAACTGCTCACTTTTCCCGCATCCAGGACTGTGTACGCCTCGGTGGGCGGGGCCAACCGCCTGGCCCACCCCCCCGGTGTGGACATCAGCCCCTGGAGGAAGGCAACAAGGGTTTGTGTCTGACTTTGGTGTGCCTGACCGGGAGTGTGGGGTGTGTAGGTGTTGTTCTCTGTGGTCCCTGGCTTATCCAGGGCGCCACATTCCCCCTTAGTAAAATGCAGACCGTCCACGGGCTGCCCGTCCATCACCGGTTTTATTTTCACCAACTGAAAAGATAAACGGTAAAACAGGGATTACAAGTATAATAACATCTTCCCACATCGGGAGGTACTCTTACTTAAAACGTTGCTAACGGTGTTGGCTTCCGCTCTCTCCCACCCAAGTAACCTGGCCCTGATGCTGCCCCTAAGCAAGTGGCAGCACCCCTTGACCCCAGTCCAGCACAAGTTACCCGAGCGGGTTCTGTCCTTTTCAGGGGACCCACGTCCATGGGGAACCCCTGAAACCCCCAGAGGATCGCCACCGGTTCCGGTGGTGGCTTCGCCCCAGCCTGCTCCACTGCGGGCCCTTCCTCCAATCTGTCTCTCCGGAGACGGCAACGGTGAAAGCCACAAACATAATTATTTACAAGCCACAAGTTCATGGTTGCCCTGCTAGTTCTCAGGCTTGTCCATAAGGAGTCCCTTATGCAAAACTTGTAGACAGTCCCCACGGGGACAACGGTGCCAGCAACGACCGGTTTCAATCACGGTTTGTCAATCAGGTAAATCTTCGGTTAATCATTCTTATCATTCTTTCAAACGGTACTTTTAAACAACACACCGGTGGTCCCAACAGGGGACAATTGCAACGGTACTCCGCTGCCGGCACTCGGATTCTTCTGAGTCGGTCCTTATCCTCCGCCACCAGCATATCAAACATGCAGTGACAGGCCTGCTGTGAAAGGGGTGCCCGGTATCCGTTTCCGCCATTGCATGGGGTGTAATAAACCACCGGTTCTCCCACGTAGCGGAGACGCTCACTTGCCGCCCCACTTCCAGGGGTGGGCTCAGCACCGGAGCTGGAGTCACTGGAGTCACTATCACTTGTCTCTGCGTCAGGCGGGTTGCCGCCAGCTGCCGCAGCCTCCTGGCATCCAGCACATCAGATTCTTCTGCGGCAGCGTGGGGTAGTAAGTCAGGTTGGTTAACGCTGAGGCGCCCCAAGAATAATGGTAGGGATGATACGAGGGCCGAGATAGGGCCGGGCCCCCCAACCGCAGTGGCCGGTCCTGGAAGGACATGGGGACGTGGGCTACCCATCGGCTCCGTCACATCTACTCCCTTCCCATACATGCATGTGGGCTTGCAGACGGTTACTCAGCGGGGCGGTCCGGTCCCTCAGCCACATCGCCGTGCCGGGCGCGGGAGCGTCATCGTCGGTAGTCGGACTGTGCATCTTGGCAATGAGGTCTTCCAGGAACCCAGTATTGCCGCAGAGTCCTGGCGTCTGTGCTTTTATAGCCGCGCGCTACATGCGGCCAGACGCCATCAGTCCCCCTTAGTCTCTTTCCGGCTCCTCCTCTACAGGGGCGGGGTTTCGGTTTTCGCGCCTCTACTACTCGGGAAGACGCTCGAGCGGGGATTTTTCGCGCCCAAAATGGCGGCTTCTCCAAATTTTCGGCCGGACACCTCCGGCGGTCACAAGGCGCTCCTTTACCAGACAGCAGAGCGGTAAGATCCTGTTCGTGACGCCAAGTTGTCGCGGGCGGAGGAGGGGACGCTGCGCTCTCCCACTGCTCGGGTCCGGCCGCTGCTGCTGCGGCTGCTGCTGCTCGGTGGTGGCTCGAGCGGTGAGCCGGATCCCGGGGACTCGAGCGGCGCTCCTCGCCTGTGAGTGAAAAGGGTGGGGATTGGATGGTGGGGATTTGGTTATTGTCCGTGATGCCACCCACGGTTGTGGGGAAGTTGGTGACACCACCGCTGCTCTGGACGGGGATCCCGGGACCGGTGACAGGGAGCAGCCTGGATGTTAGTTCTCCCCTCCGTGGGTAGAAGGTTGGTTGTCCCGGGGCCCGGTGATGGGGTAGGGATGGATGGCAGGCGGGTTACGGGGCCTGGTGTGGTGCAGGGTCGCGGGGGCAGCGCTGTGCCGCACGGCACGGTGGTACTCACTCAGCCAATGATGAGGACACAGTTCTCGGTAAAAGACACGGCTGGATGGACGGGTCCCACAGATGGCTGCGGTGTTGTTTCTCCCGGCAGGTTGATGGTGACTGCCTTTCCCTGCACCTACGTAGTGTAACGGTTCCAATGGGTTCCCACTGGTAACCCGCTCCCCAGCTTGGATGGTTGCTGGAGGAGCCCCTTTTGCCCACAGGCTCTGGCCCTGGGAACTTTAGCCTTGGCGGTGACTGTGTTTCCCTCTCTCGGTTGGACTGTTGTCTTCTGTCGGGACTTGGCTGCTGGGAAACCCAGGAGGTTCCCTTCGCTAACGGATTTGGCAAATTCACGGCGACTCCTAGCCTTGCCAGGGTCCGTAAGCCCCTGCCGGATGGTGCTGGCTTCTCTTTGCGTACCGGTCCGGTACCGCCGGGCCACCGCCCGTCCATGGTCCTTACGGTTAGCTCCAATAGGCCACTCCTGCAGACGGTCACCACCGTCTGCCAACCTTGCTGATCCGTCCGGGCCACACACCCGGACCAACTTCAGTCTGCTCCTCTACCCCTTTCCTTCCTCTCACTCTCACTTCCAAACTGAACTGCTCACTTTTCCCGCCTCCAGGACTGTGCACTCCTCGATGGGCGGGGCCAACCGCCTGGCCCACCCCCCCGGTGTGGACATCAGCCCCTGGAGGAAGGCAACAAGGGTTTGTGTCTGACTTTGGTGTGCCTGACCGGGAGTGTGGGGTGTGTAGGTGTTGTTCTCTGTGGCTCCTGGCTTGTCCAGGGCGCCACATTTACATAGTTTTGTTAAACGTCAGGGTAATCCTTCACATCCTCCAAGACTGCTGCACTCAGTGAACACTACAGTAGCCAGATCCTTCAGTCCTAGGCCTGTGAAACCCTCTGGGATAGTCTTTCTACCCCTGTGGCAGGTACATGTCCATCCTCTCTCTCTGAGACCGGTCTTCCAACTGCCACTCTCTACGAGCTTCCGTCTGCCTTAGCCGTTACCAGGGCAACAGCTTGTTCTGCATAGGGACATAATTTCCTCAGCAGCACTACCTAGTCTTCCCTATCTAACCTATCAGAAAGCTTTCTCTATCCTCTTACTAGCCTCACTATAGAAGCTAATTATATTCTCAGGTAGTAATGCCCCTGAACTACGTTTACAGTCAGGGCTACCTATACAAGAACCCTACATAGCAATACCTTACCAACTATTTCACTAACTAACATGACTAACACTGCTACTGCTATATCTGCTACCATCTATACCTTCTTGCTATATAGACATATTTTCATGCAACATTACATAACAACAATATAATGAACATCTCCGTGGGAAGGAGCTCAACCACCCCCTTACTTATATGCCTTCATTCCCTAGTTTACCATTCCTTTCTTTTTACCCATTTCCCAGAAATACAACAATGACTGGTGGATCGGGAGGCTAGTGAAAGAGGGGGGAGACATCGCCTTCATTCCAAGCCCTCAGAGGCTAGAGGCCATTCGACTGAAACAGGAGCAAAAAGCAAGGTAAATACCACATTCCTTATTTATCTTAGTAAGGCCACATTCACACATTCAGTATTTGGTCAGTATTTTACCTCAGCATTTGTTAGACAAAATCAGGAGTGGAATAATCAGAAGGAAAGTTTCATAGGAACATGTCACCACTTCTGCATTTTTCGGCAACTCCTGGTTTTGGCCTACATATACTGAGGTAAAAAAATTCTCCAATTACTGAACGTGTGCACGTGGCTCATTGCCAAAATAATGTTTTTTTTGTATTCAGGCGATCGGGTACCACTTCTGGTTTGGGAGACATGGTCTCAATCAATCGGCGTTCGCCTCCCCCATCAATGGGTAAGGATTGTTTTTTTCATATAACAATATCATTGTTTATGATGGAACAGTAATCTCTCCAATGAAGTTGTCATTCCCTTAACAGTCCATTAATACACAATGGACTGTTTTTTATTACTTAGTTACCTGGGGTTTGTATATTTTTGTTATCTATTCCCGCCCCGTCTACCTGCCTGGCCTCCCTCACCCTGTCACCGTCATAGACGTTAATTCCAGTCAGACAGACAGGGGTGGGAATAGATAGCAAGACCCGACTCACATATTCCCTTCCTGTTGCACCTGTCAATCAGATAGCAGTGCAGTGCTGGAACTTTACTTGCACATATTTTTTTAAATAAAGCATCCAATTTCTGAACAAAAGGTATGCTTACATTCAGCATCCTAGCACCAGTATAGCAATGGCTTTACTTTATATATTAAAATCCTGCTGGTGGTTCCCTTTAAGCATTGATATTAATGAACTCTGTCTATGCCTGTATCCCCCACTCCACCCATACACACCTATCAGCAGCTTTCTCACTATGCACTATGTAGGCAGAAAGCTATTATTCAATGGTGCAGACAGCATTCGACAGAATTCATTATTAAGAAGACTACCAGAGCTGCAGAAGATAAATAAGTCATTTTACCAAAACTACAGCAAAGAGCCCAGTAAGTGATACAGCTAGAATTATGGTTTCCCTAGTGATATGATGTCAAGCGCTGGACTCTGTTTGTCTAGTGGCTGCCATTTGTTTAGGGCTGTAGAGAGCTCTGCGCAGCGCCAGTAGTTCATTCAAATGAAATAAAGTGCTGACTATTGTGAGCACTGGCCCACGATCATCACAGGGTCTGCGGGCCGCAAGAAGCAGGGAAGAGTACATTGAGGGAACATAGGACCGGTGAAAAGAATCTTTTTTTTATGTATATATGAAGAACGTCATATAAGCGGACATTACCACAGGATGGGATATTATATAAGATGGGGAAAAGGACGAGCACATTACTACAGAATGGGGACAAGGATGGGCACATTACTACAGGTTTGAGACAAAGATGGGCACACTACTACAAGAGGACAAGGATGGGCACATTACTACAATAAGGGGACAAGAATGGGAACATTACTACAGGATGGGGACAAGGATGGGCACATTACTACAAGAAGGGGGAAAGGATAGCTGCATATTACTATAGGATGGGGACAAGGATGGGCACATTACTACAATAAAGGGACAAGGATGGGCACATTACTACAGGATGGCAACAAGGATGGGCACATTACTACAATAAGGGGATAAAGATAGATGCACATTACTGCAGGATGGGGACAAGGATGGGCACATTATAACAGGATGAAGACCAGGATGGGGACATTACTACAAGATGAGGACCCCATGGGAAAATTACCACACGATGCTGGCCAAAATTACTATATGGTGCTAATTGTAAAACAATATTACATACAAAAAGGGGATCAAATTTAAAAAATACATTTCTAAATAAAGCATGAACATTTCTTTTTACCATTAAAAATGCTTTTTTATATATCAACTAAAATAAACAAAAAGTGCATGTTATTGCCACATCCGTAATAATTCAAGCAATAAAACTGTACCATAACCCATACGATGAATGCCATTTTAAAATAAGCGAGACATTTAAAAAAAAAAAAAAGTGATCCTAAAGTGTATAGAAAAAATGATATGTTATTACTAATAATGTCCCTTTGTCCTGCAAAGAATGGAGCCTCCCAAATATTTTTTTTTCTATGTATATATATATACCATATTTTTCGGACTATAAGACGCACCGGACTATAAGACGCACCCTGGTTTTAGAGGAGAAAAATAGGAAAATAAAACTTTAAGCAAAAAAATGTGGTTAATGCACACTGTTATGGGGCAAGGATCTGCTGCTGACACTGTTATGGGGGTAATGTCCCCAAATTCTCTACTAAGGTACCCCATTCTGGTAATGATCCTCCTGCCTTGTATATGATCCTGCTATAAACCCCCATCCTGCTCATATACCCCCCATCCTGCTCATATACCCCCCATCCTGCTCATATACTTCCATCCTGCTCATATACTCCCATCCTGTTCATATACTCCCATCCTGTTCATATACCCCATCCTGTTCATATACCCCCATCCTGTTCATATACCCCCATCCTGTTCATATACCCCCCATCCATCCTGCTCATTTTCTCCCATCCTGCTATATGCCCCCATCATGCTTATATACCATCCTGGTATATGGCCTGTATCCTATAGCACAGAGAAAAAAAATAAACGTTTATACTCACCTTTTCCTCACTCCCTGCAGCACCGATCATCTTCCTCTCTGCGCCACTGATCTGTGTGTGTGGAGCCGTTCCCCTGCAGCATCGCGATGTCTTCCTGTCTGTGCCGATCAGCTGATCAGCACAGATCAGCTGACCGGCACAGACAGGAAGACATCGCGTGCTGCAGGAGGACGGCTCCACACACGGGGACGGGTAAGTACGCTGATTCACTGCACCCCGCGCTGATGATGACGCGCGGGGGGCAGTGAATACAGCCGCACATGATCACTCCAGGCTGTAATTGCCAGGGGTGATCATGCGGGCCGGCTCTTTACTATGCGCGCGTCCCCGCTCGTCGTCCCGCCCACCTGTCAGCGCCGGCTTCTGCGCTGAGAAATGGGCGGGATGATGGGCTTGCATAAGTAATGAGCGGGCCCACGTGATCACAGCAGGCTGCTACAGCCTTTTCGTGCCCCCGATGACCCGCTCCACCGCAGCACCCTCATTCCCGGCCGCAACCCTATAGTCAGACCATAAGACGAACCCCCAACTTTCCCCCAACATTTGAGGGAAAAAAAGTGCGTCTTATGGTCCGAAAAATATGGTACTCAGCTGAGTTTGAGACCCCTGCTGTAGACAGTGTG